>NC_056746.1:528528142-528548142 GCF_019279795.1 Protopterus annectens
GAAAAGAGAGATACTAGCAATGGTATCAATACACACACTGTGTATAAAAAGGGAAAGAAGAACGGCTTACCAACAAAGGGGAGGGAACAGCAGCAAATACTACGATCCCCACTAGAGGAAGCAATACCCTCAATCTGGTTATCACCAGCATGGGAGACTGCTGCTCCACACCTGTAGTCAATTCCTCCCTGGTTAAATCTGACCACAAACTGATTACCATGGAACTCTCCATCTCACCTGCAACTCCCCCCCCCCCCCCCCGCTAAGGAGACCACCTTGAAAAAGTTCTCTAAAGCAGACTTTGGGCTCCCAAAAGCAGAGGTGGTTAACTTCTCGGCACCCATGCCAATAGAAAATAGCTGCATGACTGCTGAATCATACACCAATGCACTCTGAGCATGTACACAAATGCATGGACCTTGCCATACGAAATAGAACTAAACCGCTCTCCTCCAAAAAAAGGAAGCCAATCTAGTAGTCCCCCAGCCATCAATAAACTCTACAACAGAAGGAATAAATTGTTGCAGAAAAAACCGAAGTCAAGACTGGAAACACCTCCCTTACCAGTCTCAACAAAATGTTGAGATCCCTTATCAAGTTCTATAAAGCCAGCTATGAAGGCAGAATTGCAGCCAACACCAAAAACAACCACAAAGCCTTCTATAGCTATATCAAAAATCTCCAAGGCAATACCCAGATTTGCTCTCAACTACTGCACAATGGCACATCCTATACTGAGCCAACAGATATAGCCAACATACTAGCTGATGAATTCAGTGCCAACTTTACCCCCTCCAGGGCCCTATCATAATGCCAGAAGAAAGCCTAGTACCTACCATTTCTGCAGCAGAGGTAAAAGCTGCACTGTCCAAAGCCAAGAATACAGCATCCATGGGACCTGATAATATCCCTGGCTGCGTCCTACAAAACCAACTGGCACCACATCTTTGTGCCTTGCTCAATCACAGCCTTACCTCAGGCTATGTCCCTAACGAATGACACACTGCTACAGTCATTCCACTCCATAAAGGGGGAGCAATAAACCCTGGGAACTATTGCCCCATTAACGTGACGAGTCTGGCATGCAAAGCTATGGAGCGCATCATTATGGACTTGCTTAAAGATATAGGCAATCTCCAAACTCTTGACCCCACACAGTTTGGCTTTGTCAAAGGTAGTTCTTGTCTGGTGAACTTGGTTGACTTCTTCGAGGCAGTCACCAAGGCTGTGGATAAGGGTAAGGCACTGCATACAGCCTACCTCGACCTGGCCAAGGCCTTTGATACCATTCCCCATTCAGGTATCACTGATAAACTCACCAAAGTATGCATTGATCCTTACATCACTAGGTGGGTTGCAAACTGTCACACAGACAGGACCCACAGAGTGAAAGTTGCAGATTCCAAGTCAGACTATCGACCAGTCATGACTGGAGTCCCACAGGGCTCAGTCTTGGGCCCTCTCCTGTTTGGCGTCTACTTCGCAGAACTCCAGGCCAACATAGGACTCTGGCTGACCAAGTTCACTGATGACTGCAACCTAGGATTCATTATCAACTCCCCAATCATCAAATATAATGCCCTGTTTGGCATGTACCTGACCAGACACCTACAACAGATCATGCTGGATCTAAAGTTTAAAGGTATCAGAAATAAATATTACCAATGTACTCCTGCACATCAAAAAACATTTTCAAATGCAGATATCTTTTGTAGATATACATATTAATAAACAGTTTACCACTGCTGAAAACAAATGGCAGACCCGTAGATAAGATAAAGCCCTCTGACATTAGACATGAAACGAGAAAGATTAAAGATGAAATTATCTGCATTTGTCAACCAGGTTAATCTGACTGAGCCAAAGCCAATTTTCAGTAAAGGCACAGCAAGTAAAGCTTCAAGAACAAAAGATTAAATAGCCAATGCTAGAAAAATAAAAAGTTTAGCTGACAGATCATACATAGTTACCAAACATATTAATGAAAAGGTTCACAGCATTTCATGTTTATCAGACAACAAAAGGTACACCTGTTTGGAGGCATTTTCTTTCATAAAATTAGTTGAGGAGAAAGAAAGAAAAAGGGAGAGTTTTTTTGTGGTAGAATGTGGAAGTAGGAGGAGAATGAGTGCCAAGAGTTGATTACCAGCTAGTTCACTATCAAGTGATGCAAAATCACTACTCTTCAGAATGACAGGGTGAGGGAAAGACTTTTCCTGAAAGCAAGATACTATGCACAACCCATGATGCAGTTCACTTCTTGTGGGACACCCACCAAAATGTGCTCTTGAACTGAAAGCAAACATTTTCACACACTGAAAATTCTACATAACCCTCCAAATGTCTCCAGAATCAATACTTTCTGTTGTTGCTGCTTAAGTAGTGAACTTGCACGTCACCAATATCTACCTACATTTTTCAAAAAAAGAAAAACTGCTTTAATCAGGAAAAAATACAAAAGACTTTAATGAAGAACAATTTTCATTACACTTTTTTTTTCATTTTTTCCCATGGTTAATATTGTACTTGTTTATTTCTTTCATTTTTTGCAAGTCCTGAGTTCAAACACAGCTATAAACCTTAAGGGTCAGTTTGTAGTATGCAATATTTACAAGAAGCTCTGCACTGCGACTCCTGCACAAGCATACGCACATGCACATACAAATTCTCTCTCTCTCAGAAGTACAGTGCTTAGCATCAATGCAGTCACTGTGAAAAACAAGGATTCATCTTTCCTCAGCCTTATCAACTGATCAGGTCTTTACTACAAAGTTCTGTGCTGTATTATTTTTTCCACTTAAAACTATGACCACCCCGGCAAACATGGCTGTCTTGGTGGTGTGCTTTTAATCTGTTTAAATGATTAAATTCAAAGCTATACTGTTCCTTTTAGATTTAACAGCCTGGACATGTATGGAAGCTTTTAACAATTTTACATTAGGCCAATCTTTTACAAGCTGCCCATGTTAAGTAAACTAATTCAGAATAAGCTATGACATTTCCTTGGATACCTCTGCCACTTATAAAAGAACGCCCCATTGTCCTTTGCAGAAGTTGAAATTTAAACAAGTAACTTATGACACTTCATTAATAATAATTATATCTGAATGGAATACAAGTACTGCTTAAGGCTTTTCTTGCAGGTTTTTCCAATTAACTGTTTCAATATTACTTAGTGCATCGTCAGTCAAACAATCCAGCAGACCCGATGAAATCACAAATACCACATAAAATTGGATTAGTTTTCCCAGCCTCAAAAAACTTTTACAAGTACAATTCATATTTGCACTACATGCTTTTGATAGTGACGGTCTTCCATAAGGCTTCCAAGATTACTTGAAAGTGTTACCAAAATTTAAGGACGACGAAATCAATGACCCCAGCAGAAACACCGAAAACTAAAAGGGACGATAAAAATTGAAAAGCTGGTGCAACAGAAGTTTCAGATAACATCCTCCCTTCTGCATGTTAAAATAGCAATCTACCACTCCTTTAAAATCGATCTAGTAGTATATGTTAATTCAATATTATACAATAACAGCTCATTGCTATTCAGAAATAAACATGCCAACTGGATAGCCCAACCACTGTGCCTGTTGTAAACTGAGCAAACACCAATAGAAAAAAGTCTGGCTGCTGAAGTACCATTGAGCGGCCAGACTATTCTACTGGCACTTGCTATGGATGACGCATCAAAATGTCAGAAAAATCAGGTTATGTTCTGCAAAACTAAAATATACCAGATTTTCCTCATATTTCTGTGCTGTCCCTGTAAATGTCTATTTTTAACACTTAAAAAAATAAAAACAGTAATTGATTTTCTCCATCAGTTCTCCTGCACTGATATACTGTACAAGCATAGGAATGCAAGTCCCATACGTATGCGCAGTACATCAGTACAGTGAAGACAATGAGGAGCAGACAAAAGTGCACTTAGACAAATGCATTATTTAAGAAAGGTAAGCAATTTCTTTCTTAAATAATGCAATTGTATAACTGCAATAATTCAAGACTGTTTGTGGGTATCACACCTCTTAGTGCAAGAAATATGGAGAAAGCCTGACAAAATGGAGGGACAAAGCCACACAAAGGCCCAAAGATAAGGACAGATTTTAAATATTGTTCTTATAAACTTAGCAAGCTGCTAGAGTAACAGGGTTTTGTGTTAACATACATTTCCTGAAGGATATGAAGTAAGCAACTCATTATTTAATGACTTCAATCCTCAGAGGTTATCCCAGTAATTCGTCAGGAAAACCACAAATTTTCTGAGGAATAGACCAAAAATATGCAGCAAAAATCTGGACAGTCTGTGAAAATCTGTACAGGTACTGGGTATATTAAGATTTACCCATTGTTGGCTTTGTTTAAATACCTGGGCTTTGCCCTCGTGACCAAAACACACCAACTGTGAGTAAATTCTGATACACCTGTCCACACACTTGGATTATTGCTTAATTAGTCATTTTTAGCCTAAGAAACAATGGCATTTAAATTGAGGAAATTTCTACTTAAAATAACTGTGCAACTGTTTATGCCATTTGCAGTAATAAAACTCTACTAAAATGCATTTGAATTATACATTCATCTTGAAAAAGTATGGTCCATAAGCTTAAACTAGTACTAATCAAAAGAGTTAACCAGAGAATGTAAATCAAGTACTACAAACATGAGAAAAAAAACTGAAATCATTACTCAATAAAATAAACCAAGACCATTTCAATGTTAAGGGACATGCAATGGTTCCAAGCAGTAAACCCACAGCTCTCTCGCTCTTGCCAGCAAACCCTTTCACAATACCAGTAAAAGGGAGGGGAAAAAAATCTTTCAAATGTACAATACTAATCACCAATGACACCAATTTCACAGACAACATACCCAGGTGTGGCTGCTAAAGCCTCTGTAACTACTACTCCCCTCAGACAACATCCATCCCATCAAATAACAAACGTACATTAAGACTCATGTTTGCAACCACTGATCAATCTAAATCAGTCCAGGGCATAAAAAATGCCTACCTCATATGTTCAGAACAGTACATTTTTGTAAATCACATCAAATGCTACCTGCAAATCTGTTCATTATACATTTTTAATTTTCTAAATCAAAGAATCACAGAATACACAAAGTAACTGGCCTATGTGGCCATTTACACCTTGTCAGAACCCACCCTTGGACCTTACCTTACCTTTTCATGGAGAAATAGACCAGTCAAGCTTCCAATGGTCTAATTCTTTTTTAAATACCGAGCGGAAGTTCATTCCAAAGAAGGGGTAGTTGTGACAAATCTCTTAATACTGTGATTTATTTGCTGAAGGATGTTCAGATCTCTGGTCCTAGGCTGGACTGCTTGACTTGTGGAGATGAGAGGTCTTGGACTGCTTGATTTCTAATGGCTCAAAAAGCAAGGTAGAGATAGCCCCTAATGAGTCTAAAGGACAGTGAACACAGGGACAGAGCCTCCAGCCTCTCCAGGTAACTCAGGAGTTTTAGGCCTTTTTGTTAGGAAACTCCTGGAAGTCTATCCAACTGCCTAATATGTCTAAGAAAGAGTCGCCATGCAACATGGTGGGCCTGATCAGTACAGAGCACAGAGGGTAAGGACTTCTTTGGATAATCTCTACTTCAATTTCACTGATGACCTCACAGTTACTCAAAATGCCTTTACAGAGACTGAATCATAGCTAAATAACTTTTAATTGCTGCTAAACGCCAAAAAAACAAAACTACTATTCTTGTCAAAATCACCAGATATAGACTTCAAAATCTACGCTAAAGATAGAAACCACTGAACTGTAACAACAAAAAACTGAGAACATTAAGTCCACGGGCTCTTGGGATGCCAATTACACCTTACTAAACCAGTAGCTGGCAAATCCAATACTGCTGAAGTATAAAAGTGGCAACCACTCTAGTGTCATTAAAATTCCCGTTTAATTACAGATGCTTTATACTTCAACAGTACTGGATTTGCCAGCTACTGGTTTAGTAAGGTGTAATTGGCGTCCCAAGAGCCCGTGGACTTGGCGTTCTCAGTTTTGTTTGTTACAGTTCAGTGGTATACAGAACGCTACAGTTTTCTTTGGTTCTGGAGTATCGTGCCAAAGATAGAAACCACACCAACTGAAAGAGAAATAGTAAAATCTGCCAATCTACTAGGTATTACAACTGACGACAAACTCACCCTTGAAAGTCTCATTCTCAACGCAATAAAAAAAAAAAAAAAAAAAAAAAAAAAAAAAAACCCACATTTTAAAATTGGCAAGCTTTATTGTCAAACTTTACATGGACAAAAACAACAAAACACGGTAGTGCTATCTTTACTAACCTGCACTCTTCCCTCAGCAAAAAAATTCAGTGCTGTTGCTATAAAATAGCAAAATTTGCCTCAGGAAAGCCTAACCACTCACATCACTGCCAAGCAATCACTAATTGAACTGACTTGATTTCCCAAACCATCTCTGCTATACCCAACTAATGCTAGCCCATAAACTAATTTACAGACCAAATAACTGCCCAGAACTCTCATCAATAGAAACATTCCTTCACGCACCCCTTAGATCCTCCAATAAATTAGTAAGTGCAACCAAGCCCAATAAAAGAGCTGGACAATGCTTGTTCTCACATACCATTGCTAAGAAATGGAACTCCTTACCCTCCCACATTACCTAGATAGACTACACAAAGACATACAAAGTAGCACTAAAAACTTACCTCCTTGACAACCTCACATGCCAGTGTAAATCAAACCACCATAAAACCAGGACTACTTAATACTTACCCAGTTCCACAATCTCTACATAACTTTTACCCAAACAGTATCAGTCTTATACTATTACTGCTGTAATCGATTTTCAGCAAGAACTGCCATGTTTTTTCTTGCAATGTCAAAAGTAACAACTCAAGATTGTTGTACTATACTACCAACTGTTATCAAAGTTTACAGAAGTTCTGATATATATACTGTTTTATACCGCCTATATATTGTTTTATTTTTTAATCTAACTTTAATTTTATATTTAACAATTGTTTGTCATCTGTCTGTATCTTACTGTTTAATTGTGGAGCTTTTCTCTCCAGGCCTCCACTGAAAATGGGTTACTGACCAACTGGACTTTCCCGGTTAACAAATGTCAATAAACAAATGTCAATAAATAAATATAAATAAATAAAGATGTCATTTGTGATCAGCTGTACCAGACAGAAGAATTTCCTAACCACTGTTGGAACATGATGATCAAAGGAGAGGAAATTACTTACACGTTCCATGGCCTCTCATAGCACCTTAACTTTGGAGTGGATTATCATTTGCATCATAAGCTGGGTTGAAGGACTGCAAATGCAACCAGTATCACACGTTTTAGCATTTCTTTTAACCCAGGCCATTTTCTGTGCACCGGCTATTAATATGAGTAAGTTCCGATTGTAGTTTTTCTGCATGTCTGAATGGTATTGGAGGACGACACCCAGTTTACTATCATCTGCAAACTTGGCTAGGCACAGATATCCATGTCTGATTTACAGCTCAGATAAGTATACGCTGAAAAGTAGAAGTCTAGTATCGATCCCAGAGGGACTCCACCGATTACTTTCATGTTGAGGATGTACCTGCCATTCTCACTGTGTGGGTTTTGTCACTCAGCCAATATGACAGCCACATAACTAAAAGACCTCAATTTGGAAAACATTCAGCTTGCTAATTATATTAGAATGTGGTAAGGTATCAAATACTTTGACAAGGTTAAAGTACGCTATAGGGACAGCATGACCACTGTCCATGGTTTGTGTTACTCTCTCAAAGTAGTTTACTAGATTCATTAGACAGGATCTACTTTTATCAAAGCCAAACTGCTGGAGGGAAGTCTTGCAAATAGGTTAATATCTTAGTTTATCAAGTCAGGTATGACACGCTACCATGGCCTTGCACATGAGGCACATCAGGTCAATGGATCTTTAGTTTCAATGGTCCATGGTGGGAATGAGCTTGTGAAGTGGCACAACAAAACTGGTGTACTCTGGGGACAAAGATGGCGGCTAAGCTCAGGATGAATAAATAGTTGGAGGAGTGGGTATACCACTGCATATTTAGTGTTGTTCAGCAGGCAGCTCAGCATGTAACCAGGTCTCATGGAGAACGTACTTTTTAGCTTTATTTTGGAAAAGTATCTTTAGCGAGAGTTCTTTTGTGATGATATATTTGAGATCCTTTTGAATATGTAGGTTTTGTAAAGTTGGCTCCTGGGTGAAACCTAAACTGAATTTGTTACCCAATAAATTTGCGATATTTACTGGATCGGAGTAGATGAAGTTTGGAGCAATGCTTAGTGTTGCTTCTTAATTTCCTGACATTTGTAACTATCCACAACTTCTGATGCTAGTCTAAGTCCATGGGATGCTTTTGTTTCCTGAGGTTATTTTTCAGCACCGTCAAATTTTTTGAAGTTGACCTTGACTTGTGGGTCTTTAGGTTTACTGTACATTATAAGAAGCTTTTTCTTTTCTTTATGCATGTGGATTTAAGGCTGATTTGTTCTGAACTTCATTTTTTTTTTGGTTCTGGAAGGAACTGCCAAGGTTACTACCTTTACCGAGGTGAGCATAGAATTTACATACATAACTACTGGTCGTGCCAACATTTTGGTGGTTACAGTTATACCTGAATTTTTAGTCTTAGTCATAGAATTGTTGGAGGTTAGCACATTTGAAGTCTTTGACTACTATGCTATTTAAATTTGGCTGTTTGGGGTTTTGAAGGAGATTCCCAGTTTCTGGTCAAACTTAGTATAGTAACGGAATAGTGTACACAAATGCTATATTTGTAAAGACCAGGTCAAGTATATTTGGTCCTCTAGTGGGTTCTTTGACTATTGGGTCCATGGAGTTCTTGTTTATGAAATCAAGGAAATTTTTGGCATAGCCATGTACCCTGGTTTACTGAAGGATAGCTAGAGTTTTCCAGGATGATGGAGCTCCTGAGTATTTGAAGTTAATCCAGTATGTTTAGGAATCAAACATGGTTTTCAGGGGGCATTAATGGAGCCCTGTAATATGCTATGATCAGATGTTTGGTTTTATTTAGTGTGATTTTGAATCTTAAGTTTTGTTTGTGGGTCTCAAAGAAATCTGCCTTGAGGCAATGTCGTCTAACAAATATGGATACTCCATCACAGTTCCCAACAGGTCTAAAGACAATGTAGGTGCAAAACTCTGGTATCGGAGGGAGTGCTGTTTGCACTTTTAAACCAAGTTGTAGTAATACACATACATGAATGTGCTCCAAAAGCAGGAGAAGGAAAGATCCCTCTCAATGTAAAGGGTCTTTCCTAGATCTGTGACATGGAGAGAGCTTGGAAATCTCTCTGCATACCCCTCAGGGTTTTGCATGCCAGATCATTTACATCTACATGGACCACCACCATGATAAGGGTCTTGAGGGCCCATGTACCTGAAAGACAACTCAAGGTCATCCTGTTGTGGTCCAGCATTGAGAGAGAGTAAACGCTGTGTGCTTGACTATGGAGTCACCCATCACAAGTACATATTTATTAGTAGTACTTGTACAAGCACTTTTTTTGTTTTGGCTTTATTTGTTAGTGACTGTCAACTGTGGATGTGGTAGTATAACATTATGGTGTTCGATTTCTTTGCAGTTATACCACTGTTGGACTTTGGAGGATTGTTGCTTATGGATGAAGCTCTCCTCATTTAGGCTAATCTAGTACTTAAAAATAGTAACTAAAAACAACAGAATGGAGCCCAATTGACATGGTAATATCACAGACATCTTACATCGAAGTTTTAAAATATTCACCACCCTTTTCCAATAAATCCAACTCGCAGCATTTTAATTCCTCTAAAATGGCACGTTCAATTTACTTCTCCGTCAAAGCTGTATTTCTCTACCTATACAGCCTAGAATTTTAACCTCACACTTCTTGAAAGGTCCCAAGCAACAGTACAAAAGTACAAAAACTTCTCACAAACATATAAATGAAGGTCAGCAGAGAAAAAGTACCCAAAGGAAAACTGGGAGTAAAAAATAGACAAATGAAAAGACTGTCCAGTGAATACACATAAAAGAAGTGCTAGGGAACTCTTTACTGAAGATCTGGCACTTGACAGCTATAATTCTGAAAGATGCGTCATGAAAAGAGGCATCTCCATCAGAGGAATATTTTTATTTTTAACAGTGTTATATTAATTTAGTAAAGCACACTACCTATTTCAGTTTTAAATATTTATCAGCTCTGTCTGGGAACAATGAAAAATGCAACTATCTTGACGGATTCTTTGCTCCTTTCATATCAAATAACTCCAGGCTCACAAATCCCTTAAGGATTACTGCCACAAAGGCTTATTTATTTAATTAATATATTAAGTTTGATTCTCGGTTGGAGCGCCTTCTGTGTGGAGTCTGCATATCCTCCCCACAGTCGAGTGACATCTAAAGACATGCAGGTAGGTGCGTGAGTGAATAGGTGTGCCTTCTTTGAAGGCTGGGTGTCGGGCTGACAACTCGGCACCGTAAAAATCCATTGCCAATCATTATCAGACCAGAGTTCCGCTGTGGCAACCCCTAACCGGGAAAAGCCAAAATACTTTTTTTACAATCCTACTTGCTGGCACATATCTCAACCTCAGAGCAAGAAATCTGGACAAAGGCATAAAAAATGGGGAGGCAAAGGCCCAAAAATAAGGACAACTTTTAAAAATTACTCTTACAAAATGTTATTCTGTCAGCTTTCTAGATTTGTAACAGCATGAAGTTTAAAAAGGATACAAGGTCTAAAACTCAAATGTCTCATTTTCTGACTTTAGTCCTGAATGATATGTCAGAATACTACAATTTTTGGAGAAATAGACCAAAAACATGAGTCATAAATCCGGGCATTCTGTGAAAATCTAGACAGTTGAGAGGTTTGGTTGCTGGGGGGAGGGGGGTGACAGACTAAATACAGAGGAAGAGGCAAAGACCAGGGCCAGTGTGATGGTAGTATGACGAGGCACTTTCTAACTCACATCTATAAGCCCTTGGGTGACCCCCCCCCACTACCCTTCCCTCAAAGGGGAACTTACCACTGATGATATTTCTCACTCCTAACCCTCCACAAAGGGGAGCTGATCACATCCACTTAATGTCAGGGCTTCTCTAAAAGATGCCTGTCACTTCACTGCTTTTTCACAGAGATAGGGCATGACAGAGACAGATGTAACTGAATAAGGTATTTAGCTTTGCTTTTGTGCTTCCCTAAGACAGAGGTTTTTAAATCATAACTAGAAAACCCTTCTACCTGGCCCAGTTAATTTCTAAGAAAACATCCTTAAGATCCAAGGAGGTCATTATAAAGCTGTGCTCTTCTCTTTCAGACCCATCATTGCATATAATGTCAGCTTTGGTATGTAAAATCCAAAAACACAGATCAACTGGTAAGGCCACAAAAAATTCTAAACAAGAAAATTAAAGACCTTAAATCCTTCAACTTTTCTGACTGGCTGAGGTGACTTTTGCTTTGCTTTACAAGCCATAAAAGACACAATCCTAGCTGACCTCTTATTTTGCCGCAGAAGTAGTGGCTCTACAAATACCTACACAACACGGATCCAAGTAAATGCCAACAAATAAGATGCACTGGAGGGACAGATTTCTAACTTAAATTCCCAGACTATGGAAAAAGTTATCACTTCAAATAAAAAAAAAAAAAAAAAAAAAGTGTAGTAGTACCTAAGCTACTTAAGGCTAGCCTTGACAAAGGACAGACAATTAACCGCAGAGCTACCATGTATGTCAGATTGAATTGAGAGGTGGGGACTATAAAGTGCAACAAAAAGCAGCATGAACTTTTTAAGGTATTTATAACTAGGCATCTTACAGTAACGGTAATCTCTTGCTCACATGCCACTTGTCAAACATTTTCTTAAAAGGTTCTTTTAACTTAGGACACTGGTACAGCCTATACCTTCTAAGACTAGTGCTACACAAACACTGCATAAACAAAACAGTATGATTTTTAAAAAGGAAAAAATTGGGACAGAACTAAAAAACAATGTACATCCAGAAATACATTCAGCGCTTGCCAATTACAAAGTTGTATTTAAATATTATTCAAAAGAGATAAAAAATATACTTACTAAGTCATGAAATCCATCTTTTTGAAGGGGGGCACTTTTTTCTGAAATACAAGACTTCAAGCAGACACTTCCAGCACTTAAATCAAATCCGTCAACCTTCACTGTATGAGAAGAAACAGTGACTGCAGAATTTATTGGTAGATTCTGAATACAAGTTTCATCCATTTCAGCACTTGAACTAAAGATGAAATTGTGAATCTTATCACCTTCCTTCCCGTTTACAACAGTAGGAAGGTTCTTTAAATGATGGCTCTGTTCGGGCAACCTCTTAGACTCCTCATCGGACTCGTCTGAGGATTCTGCAGTGTAAGGGATAAGAAAACTGGCACCATTCACTAATGGTGTAGAACACGTGTCACTGGAACCAGATGTCTTACAAACTGAAGCAGATACTACTATGGTAGAGGAAGCTGAGGTAGATAACGTGGTAGATGAACTGGTTGCAGTAGGAGACTCTGTTGGCATGGGCAAGCCCTCTTCCAAAAGGCCAGTATGAAGACTTGGCTGAGACTGACCTGACCGAGAAAGCAGTTTACAGTTCTGAATATTAATGGTAATTTTTTGTTTTTTAAGAGAGTCTGGAACAAATGTGGATCTGTTCAATGGCCGGCTTTGAAAGGGTGCAGAAGTTTCCCGAGGTTTGTTGAGCTTGTTAGGGCAAGAAGCAGAACAGCTAGGAGCTTTTTTCATAGAATTGCTGCCATTTAACTGGTTTAAATTCTGCAATAGAAAAAGAGATATTAAATATAAGATTTATTAAAAATTAACCATGTCAATACTGACAGAAAATAAGGAAAAGCCTTAAATACAATTTAATATCTCATGAACTGCCACAGTCCCACTGCTTGACTTCATAAGAAAAACAAAATTCACAAGGACTGTGCAGTATTTCAATAAAATACTGCTTCATTAAAAACAGAAACTGAACTGATTTTCACCATCTTAACTAGAAAATACTTTTACAGACACACACAAACACACACACACTATGTATTCACTATCGTCCTTCATTGAGGAGAGCATGCAGTCGCTACATCTGACCTCGAATATTGCAGGAGCTCGCCACAAGGCCTTCCACCCACAAGCTGAATAATTTTGTCAATGCTTAAAGTAAACATTTATCATGAAGAACTTTGCTGCATATTAACTTTAAATCAGTTAAACACGTCTATTCTGTGACTGAAGGTCCATGTGTAATAGTCTAGGCACTCTAAAGATCACTTAAGTTGGCCACGGTCACCTTTTGCTTTACCAGTAGATTAGATTATACTGCTTTTGCCAATTATTTAGTTTCAAGAAATGACAGATCACCTGTTTTACTCTAATCTCTTTAATTGCTTTGTTCTCGTTATAAACTGATTGCTCTCATTTATATGACCTGAGGATGGGAAGCCCATTACGCTTAGCTTCGATGTGCTCCCCTACACCCAATTTCCATCCACTCCCTCTTACTCCATTATACTTTCGACATACGTACTTCACTAGTGACTTGCTCCAAAACACTCCCCAACTGAACTTACTACTTTCATACATACACTTCTGTTTCATTTCCTACTTCTCTAACTCTATTTTTAGCCCCATTGCCAACCATCTTTCTCCCTCCAATACTACTTTCCACTATCTTTTTGTGATCAAAACTATCCGAAATAGTAACCATCTCTTTTGCATTGTACCCTCATTTCTTCTTATTTTTACTACATCCTTAGCCTTTAATACCCCTCTAGTCCTTACATTACAAAGAAGGTACCAGGACAACCTACCTCTCTTCTTTTATAGAAAATGATTCTCTCCTTACCCATCCTCTTCCTGCTCACAGAATCCATTACAGAATCACCTACTGTCCTGCAACTTCTTGTTTTCTTCTTCATTGCTTTTTCCTCCACTACCCGACATCTATAAAATACAGCTTCCTGTACTTAATTATGCTACTCTTTAGCTTATCCTCTATTCTTCTTCTCCCACTGTGCCATTGTTCATCCTACCATGACTCAATAACATCGCAAAACATCTACAACTCTGTCCTAACCACCTATCCATACTTCCTCTTTACAATCTCCACACACTGCACCAAACCTATTTAATATTGCCACTCACCTTTATTCCAAATATTGGCTGACTAATTGCACTTCAAAACAAACCAGAACAAAATCAAGTATGCATACTTCCCCAATATACTAAAATTGTTCTAGGAGATCTACACCCTAATCATTTTCCACCTTTCACAATGAACACGATAACCCTTTTCCACACACTTCTGTAACAAAACAGCCAATCCCCAATTCTGGTGATCTAATTTTCGCTGCAATAAATGTTAGAATAAGAAATAAAAAGTACAGTTGTGTACACTTACAATAAATGTAGATGGAGTGTGTATTCACTGTTGCAGTCATTACATTTGGGTCATCTGCTTGCAGGTAGCCTTCAGTCGGCCTGATTAACAAAGTCTTGGGTCCTGCGTCGGTTGCTGTCCCTTATTCCATAACGTCAGGTTGTCAAGGGTATAAAACATGCAGCCGATGTCATTACATCAGTTTTTTCTTGCCCCAGATGTCAGGTGCCCCCCCCCCCCTAATGGGGAGCAATTAAATAAGTAAAATGATATACCTCCAACAAAAAAGCAAATACACCAAAAAGGCTTTTAAGCATAGTAAAGGAAAGTAGAGGTATAGCCAAAAGAAGTTAGGGGGCTGGAGGGAGGGTAACCAGGACTGCAAAAGTGAATACACTCAAACATCTACATTTATGGTAAGTGTACACAACTGTACTATGTTCTTCGTGTTTCACTGTTCCAGTCATTACATTTGGGCAGATTCCCAAAGCTATGGCTGGGAGGAGGAATTTAGATAGAATTAGGACCAGCTATAAGGTCCTGCAAGACTTCAGTGGCAAAGCCAGCTCTGGATTTGGAGAAAATTAGCAAATGATAATGCTTGGTGAAAGTATGCACAGAACTCCAGGTAGCAGCTTCTAGGATGTCCCTGGTAGGGACATCTATGAGAAAGGCTGTAGAGGTAGATGCAGCCCTGGTGGAGTGAGGTCTGATCCCCTGAGGGATAGGTTTTCCATGGTGCTTATAGCAGAAATGAATGCAATGGCCTATCCATTCAGAAATGGTTTGCTTTGAAATAGCCTTCCCCTCTGACCCTGCAGCAAATGCCACCAGCAGTTGTTCAGATGGGTTTAGTCCTGTCCAAGTAGAATACAAGTTGTCTGTGCACATCTAAGGAATGCAGTATCCGTTCCCCTTTGCTCTGTGAATTGGGAAAGAAGGCTGGCAAATGAATAAACTGATTAAGAGCCACACTGGATACCACCTTGGGCATGAAGGATGGATTGGTTCTGAGGGATACCCTGTCCGCATTAAAGATGATGAAAGGCTCCACTGCCATAAGGGTCTGTAATTCAGATACCCTTCTAGCTGAAGTGATTGCTAAAAGGAAAGCTGTTTTCCAAGAAAGAAATTTTAAGTCTGCAGTAGCACCTGTCAGAAAAGGAGGTAGACAGTTTCTCCAAAACAAAGTTAAGGTCCCAGGTTGGGGTTGGAGCTCTCCTCGGTGGTCTCAAATTTTTGTCCCCTCTGAGGAACTGCTTGAGCAGTGGATGAGAGAAGAGGGGAGGTTCTGCGCTATAATGAGCTGAAATGGCGGAGGTGTGAATTTTAATGGAGGAAAAAGACAGGCCCTTGTGAAACAGCTCAGTTAAGTATTGTAAAATCTGAGGTAAATTGGGTGCTGCTGAGCTCATCCCTTGAGAATGGTTCCAGGCACAGAATCTTTTCCATTTTTCAGCACAAGATTTTCTAGTACTAGGCCTCCTTGCCTCGAAAATGATATCCATCACAGGTTTACTGAGGAATGGTAGAGGAGAGATTATGTAATTAGCCAGGCTGCAAGGTTCAGTGTTAGAAGCTGAGGGTGCAGAATCTGGTTCTCCTGCTGAGACAACAGGGAAGGAGTCTGAGGCAGGTGCCATGGGGATAACCGTGACACACAGTGCAGGAGGGGGTACCAGTGTTGGCGTGGCCAGTGTGGAGCAATCAAAATCATCCTTGGTTTGTCCGGTTTGATTTTTAGTAGTACTTTGGAAAGCACAGACAGAGGGGGGGGGGGGAGGCATAGACTGATAGGTTTTTCCAGCTGAAGGACAGAGCATCCACTTTCCAGGCTTGCTTGTGGGGAGCCCTTGTGCAAAATTTGTCCAACTGGTAGTTCTGGGGAGAGGCAAACAGGTCTATATCTGGGCTCCCCCATTTGCTTGTCAACATGTTGAAAATCCTTGGTTCCAGTTTCCACTCATGTGGGTCCATGAGGTTTCTGCTTAGTCCGTCTGCCAGTATATTTAATTTTCCCGGCAGGAATTGAGTTTTTAGGTGCACTTGGTAGCTCAAGGCTGTGTTCCACAATGCCATGGCTAGTCTGCAGAGAGGGTACAAATGTGTACCCCCCTGCTTATGTACCACATAACAGTGGTGTTGTCCATCTTTACCATAAGTTGTCCTGGAAGAATGTGGTCCTTGAAGGCTGTCAGAGCATTCTGTACAGCTAACATTTCTTTTTGATTGATATGCAGGTGCATTTTACTTGGGTTCTATTTGCCCTGAATGCACTTCCCTGCCAGGTGAGCCCCCACCCCCCATGCATAGCCTGATGCGTCTGTTAGGGTTTGGGTGGCAGGGGGTGGTGTGAAAGGTAGTCCCTTGTTTTGGTGGCAGGCCTCTGCCCACTAAAGGAATTCAAGGCATAGACAAGGTATGACAGGAATCATTGCTTCTAGATCTTGAGAATGTAGACACAATAGGCTTTTTAAATACCACTGTAGTTTCCTCATATGCAGTCTTGCATATGGAATTAGAAGAATGCAGGAGGCCATGAACCCCAAGGCTTGCAGTATTTGTCTTGCAGATAGCAGGGTTTTTGTGGCAACTTGTTTGAAGTAGGTTGTCAAATGAATTTGTTTCTCTGGCGTGAGGTAAGCCATCTGGGAAGTTGTATTCAAGCTTGCTCCCAGGAATATAATTTGTTGACAGGGTACCATGTGTGATTTCTTTTTGTTTATGGTGTACCCCAGACAAGTTAGAACCCTTTGTACAAAGGTCAGATTATTCAAAAGCATGTCCTGGCTTTCTGCCTGAATTAGACAATAGTCCAGGTATGGGCATATTTGAATATTTCTTTGCCTGCAAAATGCAATAACTGGAGCTAGGCACTTTGTGAATACCCTGGGAGCAGTAGATAAGCCAAAGGGCAGTGCAGAGAACTGATAGTGCGTGTAGCCTGCTTTGAAACGTAGGTATCTTCTGCAAGATTCCCTGATTGGGATGTGCAGGTAATGCTTCTTTTAAATCTAGTGTTGCCACCCAGGCATCTTTGCCTAGCATAGGAAGTAGTTGGTGAAGACTCAGCATCTTGAATTTTGGAATTTCCAAAAAGGTGTTTAGGAGTAGACAGGTCCAGGATAGGACACCATGAATTGTCTTTTCTGGGTACTAGGAAAAGTCTAAAGTAGAAACCTTGTCCCTTTTCCTCTTCTGGTACCAGCTGAATAGCCCCCATGCTTAAGAGAGAAAGCACTTGTTTTTGGGCATCTGCCCACTGATTTGGGGATAGGTCCGGCCACCTGCTTGGTGTTGGCAACGTGTGGAAGTGAAGTCTGTATCCCTGGGACACTATATTTAAAACCCATTTGTCCTAGGTAATGAGTTCCCAGTTCTTTGTATGAAGAGCAATCTTTCCCCCCAAAGGGGCAATCAGTTGATAAGTGCTTAGAAATTTTAAACGGAAGTCATTGAGACAGTTTACCATAGGGGGAGTCTTATTACTCCCAGATTTGGAAGTGGAGGCCCCCCACTGCTTAGTCCTGTGCATCCCCTGGGACTGAAACCTGGGGCTTTTGCTGTGTCTGGGTTTGGCTTGAGAAGTCCTGGAAGGGGCTGGAAAGGACCAATTCTTAGAGGGCCAGTGCCTACTAAATCTAGGAGGCTGAACTTGTAAGAAATCTTTAACAGTTTGCATAGATTTAGCTTTATCTTCCATCTTTTTAAGAACTTCCTCAGCCTTGTTGCCAAACAGACAGTCCTGATTTAAGGGAGCATCCAACAATTTAGCTTTAACATGATGGCAAGGATTGCTCCTTTAGCCAAGCATGCCTTCTGAGCACAGACCCAGTAACAGCAGCCCTGCAAGAGGCCTCTAATGAATCAAAACCACACTGTATGTTTTCCAACTTGTTCAGCAGAATGCATTAAATCCTGTAATTCTTTATTTTCCACACAGTCAGGAATCAACATCATTTAAGTAATCCAATAACACGTTGCTGATACTTTAACATATGAAACTGGCAGTTTAAAGCCCTAACGGCCAAGGTTGCAGAAGTGTAAACCTTCTTACCCCATCTATCCAGCACCCTGGAGTCTTTATCAGAAGGGGTAGGATTTTTAGCAGTAGAAGCCTTAATGCCCTTGGGCCCCTGTGAAATAGTCTCTGGATCCACAATAGGATTTTTAAAAAGGAACTTGTGTGACTCAGGGACCCTGTAGTATCGGTCAGGTTTTCTGGGAGCAGGAGGCAAGGAATCAGGGGCCAAAAAAGCATCAACAATGTCTAGTACAGGAGGAATAGCTAAAGGCCTACGCTGAGGTAGGAGTAAGAAATCCCTAAGCCTCTTTTCTGAATCAGAAAAATCCTGGCATTCACAGTGGAAATGCTCCCATAGAGTATGCAAAGTTTCCTCAAAAGAAAAATCCTCTGGACGGGAAGAAGAGGGAATGGAGTCCTCTGCATCAGAATCCTCATAAGAAGAAAAGGGCAAATCCAGATCATCAGAAGAATGAGAAAAAACAGAATCCTGGTCAGAAGATTCATAAACAACTTCAGTCCTAGGCCTCTTAGAAAGAGGGGGGGGGGGGATTGGTTACCCCTGATTAGAGTTATTAAAATCTTCAGCCATTCTTATTTGTTTTTTAGGCATAGAGGCCTGAGCATGTGGCCTGGGCGTCGGTTTTTTTAGGCATGGTTCGAGATTTAGGCCTAAGTGAAGAAGGAGGCGTCGGTTCAATATGCAAGTCCGTAGGCCTGAATACACCCTCAGAAGCCGGTGCCTGCACAGCAGCTCCGGACCCATCCAAGGTAGAGACATCCGCGGGTTCCATAGTTGAAGCATCTCACGGCATACCGGACTCCGAATGGGTCTCAGTAGAGGCCTGTGAATCAGAAGTAGCAGGTATTAGGGCCTGCGAAAGCACCTGAGTACCGGTGAAATGGCGACTGGCTTAGGAGAAGCGTCATTGGCAGTTTTGGACCTTGGCAGCCTGTCTCGGTCTTTATCTTTGCATTTTTTCGGAATCCCGGTAGTTGGATGGCTAACCGATGACATTTCTGGATAATTAGAGAACCAAAATATTTAGAGATGAAAATATAGGGACAACAAACAGTGCGCTGATTAAATAAAGCACAAAACCGACAGCAAGGTATGTCGTGGTCAGGGCCTCTGCAAGGAATACAGTACGAATGAAAATCTTTATGAGGTATGTGCTTTCCACAAGTAATGCAATTATTAACTTTAACTGACATAGGTAAGGAGCAAGAAAAAGTTTCCCCAACTGGGTACTTAGCTTTAGCTTAAGACTTTGGTTCTGAAGCTCGAAAACAAAAATGTCAGGAGTCAGCCGACTGGCACTTGCGAACTGCTTCTGTTACCGCACGGCAAGAAAGACTGATGTAATGGTGTCGGCTGCATGTTTTATACCCTTGACGTCATGGAAAAAGGGAGAGCAACCGACGCAGGACCCAACACTTTGTTAATAAGGCTGAATGAGGGCTACCTGCAAGCAGATAACCCAAATGTAATGACTGCAACAATGTAACACGAAGAAC
>NC_056746.1:528555642-528562276 GCF_019279795.1 Protopterus annectens
TGTGGCACACCTCATCATTTAAGGGATTTTCATCCAGAAAAAAGGATGTCTTTGTCCCACTGTACTCATCCCTCATTAGACCCATTAGAGTACAACGCCCCGTTTGGTATGTACTTCACAAGACATCTGCAACAACTGGAAAGGCCACAGAAATACCTCACTAAAGGAATCACAGGCCTAAAGCAGATGCCCTATGCTGACCGTCTAAAAAAAACTCGAGCTATACTCTGTCGCATATCGCCTACTCAGAGGCAATCTCTGCTTAACATACAAGGTCATGTCAAACCCAGTGCTGTTAGACATGCTACACTTAAAGAAATCCCAATCCACACTTCAGGGATCTACACCTGGTTATCACAATGAACAAAACATACTGGAGGGATAGGTTCCTGACCCAGAGACTCCAGATACTCTGGAATAGACTGCCCATACATGTCAAGCTGAGTGCCTCTTTGGCCCTCTTCAAAAGGAACCTTGACGATTGGATGGGAGATAGGAAATTCACCCCGGGGATCACGTCAGTCACCCTGTTAGACAGGAGACCAGGGAAGTAAATATTCTGGGAAGAAATAGCTAGGGAATTGTTATGGCTAGGCTTGTATAGGCCCCTAGGGCCGATAGCCTAGTACCAACCTATACCAAAAAGAGAAGGGGAATTTCCCCAGTGCTCTGGCCAAGTTTCCCCTAGTAGTAGAAATAACACCTCAGGTCTCCGCTGAAAAATAGGCCACTAGCCCAGCTGGACTGGACCTAGCCAGTCAACAAAGGATAAATAAAAACTAATAAAAATTAACACAATCTGTGGTGGAAAACTGAAATATTTATGCATGTTTTAGCAGGATTTTCCTGGCTTGGGCTCTTCTGATTTCGATTCCAAGTGTTTCTGGGTGGACCTCAGAATCAGACTAGGGACTTTCCTGTGTGTCAGATGAACTGGCAACAATATCATGGGAAATTTTGATAAAGGCAGGACTGCAAAGTAGTTAGGTTTGCCACACTATCAGAAGGTGTTAGTTTAGGTATACAGGCAGAGGCTCCTCTTTATTGCAGAATGATCAAAGAAATGCTGAATCAAAGTCTTAAGTGGAAGACAAGTTTTCTGAGTAACAGGAAGGAACAAATGTGGTGGAATTCCTCCAAACCATGGGTATGACGTATGCTTTTTGCATTTACTGATTTGTTAAATGAGTACATAATTCAATTAAGGCATACCCTTTTATGGATTTACTACAGGTGCTCATGTGACATTAGCTCTTTTCTCATGTATTCACCATCGCATACACTAAACTGCAAACCTCCCAAGCAGCTTTTATCTTGCTACATCCATAAATAGCCCATCTAAAACCCTATTTTGAACCCTAACAGTCTCAATGTGCTGCATAAGCCTAAGCCCAAATCTTGATCCCCAACACTAACCCTAAAATGCCCAGTAGCTCTCTAGCTAATCCTAAATCTTGCTCCCTAACCATAACTCACTCCCTCAGCTGTTCCCCAATTTTCATCCCAAGCCTCACACCCTAAATGTAACCCCTCCCAGTCACTCACTACCACTAATCTCAAAACCTACTCCCTAACAAACTCCCAGTCACTCCCTAACCACAATTCCATACCCCCACTCTCTAAATCATTATTCATTCCCCACTTCAGCATGGTGTTGCAGTATCCTATCTACTACCACCACCTTTCTTAATTCAAAGCCACTCTTCTACCTTCTTTAACAGTCACGTCTGGCCACTGTGGGTCTTCGTTTAAGCAATCCAGCCATCTCTTAGGTAGATATCCTAGTCTCCTCTTGCCTTTTTCACATCTCTCTCATATCTTCTTTACCAGTATGTTTCCTGCCTTCCTGCACATGAAAAACTACCATAATCTCTTCTACTTTATCTTCTCTGCTAGTTGGGCTATTCTGTCTTACAATTCCCTCATTTCTTTGTCAATACCACAGTGCGCACATTACTACCATTTCAGGCACTATCTCAGTCACCTCATGCGCCTTTAGCTGTTGTACCTTCACTGCAGTTTTTGTACCATAGAGTCACACACTACTCTGACACTGTCTCTCCCTCATACTACTAAACATAACTGTAAAAACTCCTACAGCCATTGCATTTACTTTGCCTGAATCTGAATACCTGCTTGAGTGGTAACCCTGCGAGAAGCTTTGGGTGGGGCTGGGGGTGGGAGAGTACCCAGCACTGAGATGGTGTTCCTATAATAGCTACGACTCCTGCAACAGACTGATACCCCCCCAATCAGTTTTTGCCTCAAATTACAATGGTAATACTAAATGCAGTACATATGGAGAGGTTAGACTGACTAAAGAAGCAACACATTATTAGAATATGGGGAAAAACTGCAGTACCCAAAAGAAACTTATGATAAGAACAGGCAAACTAAATACAATGGCCAAATGTCATAAGTGAAACCTGGTATGTGCCACAAAGAGACAAAGCCCCGATTATGACCCAGATAATCTATGTTCAGTATTGGCATAGGATGGGGTTGAACAGATGACACGAGACAGACCAACCTGTGAATAAAATAAGTTTACATGACCATCAGAGTTGTTTATCAATTCCAGTGGAAGAGGGCAAGGCAATTGCACTTATGTGGTGCATATACCACTGAGGCAAGGATGATGTGGGCTGCAGGGGTCCATATTAATCAAGCTTTCAAAAGCTCGACTGTCATATTATCTACACCATATGATCGAACTTTTACAAGTTCGAATATCTATTAAAAAAAATAAACTACACAAATAACCCACCTGAATGTTTTAAGCGGAAAGGGGGGGGGGCAAGCCTCCCTACACCCACCACAGCCTCCACATCTCCCGCTCTTTAAATATACTACCTCCACTAGAGTGCAGAAAAGGGAAGTATTCCCATTATGCGCTGTACAGAGATCTCTAACACGTTCGAACTTTCGAAAGTTTGATCATATTGTGTCGACCATATGACAGTCGAACTTTCAAAAGTTCGATCATCTAATATAGACCTGGGCTGAAGCAATAATCACTTCCAGTCTAGGCAGTCACTTCGAAACTTCTCGCCCCTACAAAAGAAGGGTTAGGTGGAACAAGAGTGAAGACTGTTGTAGAACCAGTAAACTGGCCCAGGGGAGTGAATGGGAAGGATAGCTCTTGCTCAGTTTGAGATTGCTTGGCTCTTGCCCCTGATCTGGAAGAGGAAATGAATGAGCTGATAGGACATAGATAAGGAAGTCAGTGGGCAGGTCTGAAGAAGGGCAAGGGAGAATGAATAAAAAAAATCAAAGCCTGCAGGTGTGAGAAGATGATCTCAACCACTAAGCAACCCAGTTGCCATCACAGGTAGAGTTTTGGGGCAGGATTAAAGAAAAGGAAATGTTTTTTTCTTCACAAATTGAAAACAAATACAACTGATGAAGCAAAGTGCTTTTTACTCACCTTAAATACTGGAAGAAAAGGACTAGTTGACTTTAAGCAGTTACAGTCCCCAGTCGTGGGGCTTGTAACCTCTGTGAGACACAGCTGAGACGCTACATCCTATCAGCCTCTGGTACAGTGTTTCTTACAAGTATAAAGAACAGTTGAGAAGAATTTATTAAGTTACAGTCCACTACAGGTGCAGATACCGAGGTTAGCAGTTCATCTTCACCAAGGAGCTAGGGGTATGCCTGTCTGTCCAAGGTAGTTAGCAGCTGTACCTCATCAACATCTCTGGTTAAGTATCCACATGGGGAGAAAGATCAGCTACAGTTTGAATGACATCTAATGGGAGAGGATTGGTGACACCGTCTCACATTATTCTATAGGTATCTGCTGGAAGATTTCTTTTGCAAGGCTATTTGTAGATATTTTTATATACTTGACATGAATTGTTCTCCAAACGAAGGGAATGTGTGTTTGGATTCAATTGAGGACTTCTTTTGGCTTTTTCCCATTTAGGGGTCGCTACAGCAGATCACCCATCCGCTCGTGACTGGCAGTGGAGTTTTACGGTGCAGAGGTGCCAGTGCAGCACCCAAACTTCCACAGAAGGCACACGAATGTACACACTCACACCTAGGGCCAATTTGGAGTGTCCAATCCACCTACAGCATGTCTTTGGGATGTGGGAGGAAATCGGAGCACCTGGAGGAAACTCATGCAACCACAGGGAGGACATGCAGACTCCACATAGAAGGCACCCCAGCCGAGAATCTAACTGGAGAACCTCTTGCTGTGAGGCGGCAATGCTAACAGCTGCACCACCTTGGCCACCCCAAACGAGGAACTGATGACTGCAGCTCATATATTTTTGAAATACACCATATTGGAAAAGTGTTCATTAATATTGAAAGAGTTGTGATGCACCCTCAAGGGAGTGTACAGTGATAAATTTGGGGGTAGAGTCTAGGCAAACAAATGAAATACCACCTGGGACTCCCCACAGTTGTACAGTGAATAATTCAGCTCTCTGTGCAGCCTTTTCTAAGCCATAGTAGCAAAGTTCATTACAAGAGAGTGTGACTCCAGTCAAAAGAGTTAACCTGCAGGGAAGTGATTTCACCTGTTCAGTTGAGCAGTCCTCATGGAAAAGATGTCATCTGAATTAAATCTATAGCTGAATAAACATGAGGTCATGTGAGAATGTTCTTCAATTTCTAGGAAGTGTGAAAGATAAGTCTTAGCAACCATTGAATGCAAGGCATTAAAAGCAGTTTGGCGACATGGTCTACTGAAGAATGTATTTCACTCACAGACACACACCCTATAAATGAAATGGGATCACCAATTCACCTATTTATTATTTATTCACATTTGTTGACCGGGAATGTCCGACTGGACGCAGGTCCATTTTCAGCGGAGGCCCGGGGAGCAAAGCTCCACAAATTAAAATATTACAGACATAGCTACAGATGAAGAATCCTAGCAATTAAAATATTACAAACATAGTTACAGATGAAGAACATAGTACATTCAGTAGATAACTAGCATCTGTTCTATCCACAAAGTCATAGCAGATATTAACAATTGTTACAATAAGAAGTTACTGCCATATAATAAGTAGATAGGCATGGAAGTATCAGAGCTTGCTGTAATCAAAGGTAGTTTGTGGGGTGGAAGAGAGGTAGAGGGTAGATGGAGTGGGAGAAGTTAGAAGGGAGAGTTACAAGGGCTTGACTTAAAGAAGAATACCAGAGCAGTGAAGACAAAGAAAACATTAATGCTGGGGGAACACAAAAACTCTGCAGAGAAGATATCTGAGATAAGGCTTGACCCAGAGAATTTTATGATGTAAGGCAGCAATGTATTCTCTGCACCATTGCATTGCTCATCTGCCTTGCTTTCTTTAAGCTACTACCAAGCTTGTCTGTAAAAGTTTCCTACTACTATGCTATCTGCAATACTATCAAGCCACAGCAGAAAATGATACAGGCAAGGGTACACAAAAATAAATCATGCCTAACATTACATTTGAACTTGTGTACTTCAGGCAAAATGAACACAAAAATGGAACCCAGTACTTATAACTTCATTTTAGCTTGGTGGATTATTGCACAACCTCTAACAAAGTATTAAACTCACCTTGGCAACTTGTGGAGGAAGTTGTGGTCCAATAAATTTTGATACAGTTCGCTTACTGTTACCTGATCGCTGACTAACTAAAAGTTGTGAAGAATATTCTTGAGCACAAGTGGACTGGCAGTAATTCCCTCCACTTTTGGAATCTGTGGTCCTACAACCAAAAAAAAAAAAAAAAACACTTAAACAAATGCTTCACTGCTGTAAAGGGAGAAAGAAAGAAATTTTCTGTTATAAAACTGATTTTCCTTTAATAAACCTCAGCAATTATATTTATAAATCTTGATCAAGATCACCTCCCTCATGACAAATAAATTTGGACACAGTCAGACACAAACTACCTTCCCAATAGCTTATTCAAAAGTCACTGCATAAAACTTACTTTTTTTTTCGGGCCCTACCCTTTCCAGAAAAACAATTCAATCTCAAAAATACGTCTGCTTAAAATCCAAAACCTATTTCTATAAAAACAACTCTAAATCACTAAACACAGTTCTGTTCCAACTCCGAAAGGAAGCCTGAGTGCCTCCCTTGTGCGTCCCAAACCAAGGAAGAGCAAGAGAGCCCTGAGCACTCCCAGTTACATAAATATGCTTGTTGTGTTCTGGGGTGATGTGTTAATAACAAATGGAATATCTAAACTGTAAAATGACAAAGCCTGTCCTCTCCTTCTCCCATGAGATTTTTTCTCCTTTCAGATCTACATCAAGTACACATGCAAGAAAAAAATAAACCCAAGATAATAGGGTTACTCTAATTTTACTTTGTAAATGGTCATTTTATTTTAGAAAGTACAATTTTATTTACTATATTTGCTATGATCGTTTTTATTTCTATATATTAACAGTTATCCAATGAAACAGTTGCTTTGCTAAGTTACTGTTTAAGTATATAAGCTGATACAATGCGCTGACATCTGGAGAGAACAGTTCTAGGAAATCCAATAAAATAGGACATCTGAGACATTCTAAGTGAAGAAACTTAACACTAGTTTGTTGAATTTAAAGCTATATAAAAAATTTGCTGATACAGATCTGCTTTATTTGACTATCAAAAGCTATAATTAACAGTATCCAATAAAAGTGC
>NC_056746.1:528562776-528795276 GCF_019279795.1 Protopterus annectens
AGTAATAATTTTGGGATACAATTTACTAGTAAGGTTGAACAATTCAATATTGATTTTTTGGATGTTAATGTTACCAAATTGATAGATGGGACGGTGGTAACAAGTTTGTTTAGAAAACCTTTTTCAAAAAAGTCGATATTAGAAGTAAAAAGTTGTCACCCTGCACATATTGCCAGAAATATACCGAAGGTACAATTTGTGAGGTTAAAGCACCTTTGTAGTAGATGGCAAGATTTTGAAAAAGAGGCAGCAGACATTATACATAGGGAATATGACAACAAACTAATAGTAGAGCTCTTGAATTTAGTAAAAAAATAAAAAACAGGACAGAAGTGGGTTATTAGTGACAGATAATGTAAAGTATTATAAGACAAATGATAAATTGAGATTTATTACTACCTACAGTACTAATATTTTTATAATCAAACAGATAATTGAGAAACATTGGCCCATTTTAAGAAATAACCCCTTTTTTGAACAAATAGATGACCACTGTAATTTTGGTTATTGTAGGGGGAAAAATTTAGAAGAACATTTCAATAAACATAAGAAAAGTTATTTTATGGGCAAAATAATGCGAAGTGATCATATGAGAGGTAGCACATTTTGTGGGAATTTTGTGTACTATAAGGTAGTGTCTAAAACTAAGTCCTTCACATCTGTTAACACCACTAGAGTTTATGATGTTAGGGTTCAGTGTGGTGCTTTCTATATTGAATAGACCTATAGACCCTTCAAAAACAGGATGGCCCTTCATATAAGTGACATAAATTGTAGAAGAACCCGTAGTACTTTGTATAAGCATCACTTGGAGCACACTAGAGCACATTTTTTTTTTGTAGGAATACATAGACACTACTACTACTAAGAAACATAAAACACTGGATAAAGAAAAAATTTGGATATTAAAGATAGGAGCTCTTGATAAACTAGGATTGAATAAAAATCATTAGTTTACATAACCTTTCATTGACAGATATGTATATTAACCAATATATCACATTTTAGAGTAAGTATGTGTAGAAATTTATATTAGCATTCTAGTTAGAGTGCAGTTTATGCCTTTAGGTTTAGTTTACTTGTTGTTTGCTATATTTAAAACTGTATATATGTCAATGTTTTCATAATTTAAAAAGGAGTTTAATATGCTATATATGTGTATGCCACTTTAAGAATGTGAGGTGATGCATATTTAAATGGTCTGTAGTGGAAATCCAAGTTATTGAGCACTGATGACGCCTATTGGGCGAAACCGGTTTGCTGTGGTGTCATGGCCATTATCCGAAGCCATGGAATTAATGGAATACAAATAAACTTTGAAGAAAGAGTGGGTTGAACTCTTTCTTGCTCAGTATGGTATTATTTTTTCAAACGTGAATGCGAACTAGTGCTGGGTCTTGTTGGTTTTATCTGTTATTATTCGTGCACAGTTTCAGCGTTTGAAAGGAAGCCATTTTTGCGTGCACCAAGAGTGATAATTGCACGCACACACACACACACATTATATATATATATATATATATATATACATACACACACACATAGATATATATATATATATATATATATATATATACACACATACACACACATACATATACATATATATATATATATATATATATACACACACACACACACAAACATATACGCATACAGTGGATATATGTTACCAATTCATGTAACACCATATGAATTGCAGGAGTCGTTACTGGGCACATTGTGGGTGCTGAGAAGAGCACTTTTGGCTAACATCACAGAGTGAAACTATACTAATTTCATGAACTGTAATCACACTTTGACTTAGGAATGGGGTCCCATTCCCATCATGGTATTAGAAACCCAAAAGACTTGGAGAAATTAAAACGTCTGAACTGGATATAAAAAGTTTACATACCCCTGTTAAAATGCCAGGTTTTTGTGATATAAAAAAAATGAGACCACAATAAATCATTTCAAAACTTTTCCCATCTTTAACGTGACCTAAAACAACAAATCTGTTAGGGGTTAAAATATAAAAAATGTACAATAAGCTGGTTGCATTAGGTGTGCACACCCTTAAACTAATACTTTGATGAAGCACCATTTGATTTAATTACAGCATTCAGTCTTCTTGGGTACACAACTGCCATCAATTAAAGAGATTGTGATTAACCCCAAATAAAGCTCAGCTGTCCTAGTCGGATTTTCCTGACATTTACTCAGTTGCCTGCTACAGCAAAACCAGTCCAAAATATTGGAAGCAATATGATATGGAGGCCAATAAACAATCAGATAGTAGGTATGTGCATCTCACATATATAACCCCACCAAACACATTCAGAAGCAGATTGAAGAGTTTCTATCTTTAGCTGCTGAAGAGGGAATCATTACTGATAATACTAAGAATCAACTAACGATTTCAGATTCCAGTAACCAATATATATATATATATATATATATATATATATATATATAGATATATATATATATATATATATATATATATATATATATATATATATATATATATTTTCTACCGAAAATACATAAAGACCTGAATAATCCCCCAGAAAGACCGATAGTTTCTGGAAGGGGATCCATGACTAAACCACTGCCCCAATATCGAACTAGATATTTGAAACCTTTACTTAAATGGGTGAGGGCTCGGTTGAAAGATACCACGGAATTCCTACAGGTAATCTCTGAAATGCAATTAGATGCGGATTGGTCACTCTGTACCTTAGATGTTAAGGCCCTATATACTAACATTCCACATTGGGCTGGCAATGAAGCATTGGAATATTGGTTATACAGGTCAGAGCTATACCAAACCAGGCTTTAACACTCTTCTGTCCCTCACCGAGCATGCACTTAACAAAACTATATTTTTCTATCAAGATAAATGCTATTTACAGATTAAAGGTACAGCCATGGGGGCTTCCTTTGCCCCTATATATGCTGATATATTTAAGGCATATATAGAGGAACAAATTATGTATGATAGATCCCATGATCTGTACATAGAAGAGACAGACAT
This sequence comes from Protopterus annectens, assembly GCF_019279795.1. Lineage (NCBI taxonomy): Eukaryota > Metazoa > Chordata > Ceratodontiformes > Protopteridae > Protopterus > Protopterus annectens. Next base: position 528,565,796 of record NC_056746.1, read on the forward strand.
TTAGAAAAGATATTTAGATGATTGCTGGATGGTATGGAGATCAGATAAGGAAAGTACAGTTTTGTACCTACCATAAATGTAGATATTCGAGTGCTCATACAGCTGCAGTCATTACAGATGGGTTATCCTGCCGTCAGGCGGGTCCTCGGTCGGCCGAATTCCAAAGTCTAGGTCCGGTGTTGAGTCATGGCTTGCCTGCACAGGGGGTATGAATGACTTCCCCAGTTTGTTTATGTACCACATCACTGTGGTGTTGTCTGTCCTTATCAATAGCTGGCCTGGATGCTGCAGGTCTTTGAAGGTCATAACAGCCTTTTGCACGGCTAGCATTTCCTTTTGGTTGATGTGAAGGTGCTTCTCTTTTCGGGTCCATTTTCCCTGAATGCACTGATCTGTCATGTGTGCTCCCCAGGCGTAGTCTGAGGCGTCTGTTGTGATGATTTGAGTTGCTTGAGGTACACAGAAAGGAAGACCTGTGTTTCTTTGGCAAGCTTGAGCCCACCACAAAAATTCCTTTTGAAGGCATGGAATGAGTGGTATAACTGCTTCCAAGCTGTGGCTGTGTTGAGACCATAAGTTTTTTAGGTACCATTGAAGTTTCCTCATATGCAGCTTTGCACATGGGATTAGTAGGATGCAAGATGCCATGAATCCAAGAGCCTGCAGGACTTTCCTTGCAGTTAGCCTGGTGTAAGTTGCCATTTTCCTGAAGTATTGAGACAGTTGCCCTTGCTTGTCTGGCGTGAGGTAGGCCATCTGGGTGGTTGTACCCAAGCTGGCACCCAGGAAAATTATTTGTTGAGAGGGTATTACTTTTGATTTCTTTTTGTTGACTGTGTATCCCAGGAAGTTCAACAGTTTTATTATAAACGCCAGGTGCTGCAGTAGTATGTCCTTGCTGTCTGCTTGGATCAGGCAGTCGTCCAGATATGGGTAGATTTGTATCCCTTGTAGTCTGCAGAAGGCGATTACTGATGCCAGGCATTTCGTAAACACTCTGGGCGCAGTAGATAAGCCAAAGGGCAATGCAGAAAATTGGTAATGGGTTGAACCTGCAAGAAATAAGAGGTATCTTCTGCAATCTTGTCTGATAGGGACATGCAGGTATGCCTCCTTGAGGTCCAATGTTACCAGCCAAGACTCCTTGCCCAGCATGGGAAGAAGCTGCTGTAATGTGAGCATCTTGAATTTTGGCACCTGTAGATATGTGTTTAGGATGGATAGGTCTAAGATAGGTCTCCAATATTTGTCTTTCCTTGGTACCAGGAATAGTCTGGAATAAAACCCTTGACCTTGTTCTTTTGCAGGTACCTCTTGAATTGCTTTCATGCCCATGAGAGCTGAAATTTGCTTTTGTGCCTCTGCCCTTTGATTTTGTGGCAGGTTTGGCATGCATCTCATTTTTGGAAGGGTGTGAAAGTGGAACCTGTGGCCTCTGTCTATAATGTCCAGAATCCATTTGTCTTTTGTAACAATATGCCAATTTTTTGAGAATAATGTCAGTTTTCCGCCCAAAGGTGCTGCCATTAAAGCTTTGCTTGGCAGTTGTAGGAGGAAGTCATTGTGTCTGCTTTCTAAAAGACTGTGATCTATCTTCTCCACCTCTTGGGGTTGGTGTTTGCCACCGTCTGGCTCTGAAAGAACCTTGAGGTTGCCCTCTACCCCTTGGGCATCTGTATCTGCCCCTTTGAGGTCTGTCCGTGGCTGGAAAGGACCAATTTTTTGAAGGCCAGTTTCTGCTGAAACGTGGAGGCTGTACCTGCAGGAAATCTTTCACTGTTTGCATTAATTTCGCTTTTTCCTCCATTTTCTTTAGCACCTCCTCAACTTTAACACCAAACAATACATCTTTTTGAAGAGGTGCATCTAATAATTTAGCTTTGACATGATCTGGTAAGGTTTGCTCTTTGAGCCAAGCATGCCTACGTATAACAGACCCCGCAACAGCAGCTCTACATGAGGCCTCTAAAGCATCAAAACCACACTGCAAGGTATGTTTACCCACTTGCTCTGCTCCATGCAACAAATCCTGCAACTCTTAAATCTGGTTGTTCTGGTTGTGTCATCTTGCTTTTCAGCTGGGATATCAAAAACTGTTGATACTTTAACATATGGAACTGACAGTTTAATGCCCTCATGGTTAAAGTGCCCGAGGTGTACACCTTTTTCCCCCACCATTCTAAAGCTCTGGAATCCCTCTCTGAAGGTAATGGGTTTTTAGCAGTAGAGGCCTTAATTCCCTTGGGACCCTGTGAAATTGTTTCTGGGTCAGCAGTATGGCTTTTATATAGGAACTGGTGAGAATCAGGAACCCGGTAATACCTGTCTGGTTTAGCAGGAGCTGGAGGCAAAGAATCTGAATTAAGGCTGGCTTCTGTGTACACATCATCCAATATATCTAAAACAGGAGGGATAGCTAGAGGCCTATGCTGGGGGAGCAGAAGAAATTCCCTGAGCCTTTTCTTGGAATCTGAGTAATCTTGGCCTTCCCAGTGAAAGTGTTCCCTCAATGTATGCAGGGTTTCCCCAAAAGAGAAGTCCTCAGGGGGGGGGAGACCGAGGGAATAGGCTCCTCTGCATCAGAGTCTTCAAATGGAGAATAGGCATAATCCTGGTCCTCAGATAGTTCTGAGGTAATAGAAGCTTGATCTGAGGAAGGGTAGTCTTCCTCTAATCTGGGCCTTTTGTCAGAGGGGGGTTGAGAACCCCTGACAAGAGTAATCAAATCCTCAGCCATTTTAAGCATCTGCTTTTTAGGCATGGTGCCTTGAGAGGGGGTCTGAGGAACCTATTTTTTGGTTTTCATGGCTGCTTTAGATTTAGTGAAGGCTTTAATAGAGAAGGAGGAAGGCCTGAAGACCCCTTGAGAAATGGCAGGCCTGTCTAAATTCTGAGTTTCCCCGCCAGGAGTGGCGTCGGTATCTGTAGTAGGAATGGGGGCCGAGGAGCCTGCGACCTCGGGTACTGAAGACACCGGTAATGCATTGTCATCGGCACTCAGGGGCTGCGAAGGCGCCACACTGAGTACCGGGGAACCGGTAGTCGGCCTTAGCGTGGTTTCAGTAGATGGTGCGGACCTCGTATGTCGGTCCTTATCTTTGCGTTTTTTGCTCAAAACTGGAGTCGGAGTATCCGACGACATAATATAATTAAATTTGTTGCCAAAAAAGTGAAGGGCGAACTCCGCCCGACGCTTAATAGTGCGCTTGTTGAATCTAGCACAAAAACGGCAGGCCGAGACGTCGTGGTCTGGGCCTAAGCAAGGTATACAGAAACAGTGGAAATCCTTATGCGGTATTTGCTTCCCACATGAAATGCAATTATTAACTTTGTCTGACATCGGTCTGAGGCAAGAAAAGTTTCCCCAATGGGGTACTTAGCTTTCAAGAAGACTTCGGCTGAAATACTTTCATAAATCTCAGGAGCTGGCCGACCGGCACTTGCGAACTGCTTCTGCTTCGGGCATCGTGCGGCAAGAAAGACTGGAGAAAATGGCGTCGGCTGCCTCTTTTATACCCCTGCCGCACTGACGTCAGGGAAGAAGCGATGACAACCGACGCCGGACCTAGACTTTGGAATTCGGCCGACCGAGGACCTGCCTGACGGCAGGATAACCCATCTGTAATGACTGCAGCTGTATGCACGATGATCATCATCTGGAAGAATCCGTTTAATATCTGGACGAAAATAAATGGGGGACTGAATTTATGGTGAACCATGACAGAGAAAGGATCATTTTCTTGGATATTATGGTGATTAAAGCTTCAGATAACACCTTGATAACAGAAGTATACCGTAAATTCCTTGAATATAACTCTGCCTCGAGCTATCATCCCCCACATATATGCAAAAATATTTCTAAATCTCAATATATGAGGGTGAAACGTATATGCTTGGTGAATGACTTAGCATTTCAGAGATGACCTGTCCAATAGATTTATGGAAAGGGGCTATCAAGTAGGCCATATTATACAAGCCAAAAATATCATTGACAAAATGGAGAGAGAAAATCTCTTACAATACAAGACAAAGGATGATACAACAAGAGATCAACTTAGGTTTGTGACGACTTACGGTAGAAATACTGGGACATTAATGGACAGTGTGCAACGTAACTGGAACATTCTTATGGCCGACAAGCTCTCTGTTATACTAGAGGACAGATGTCAGTTTTCCTTTAGAAATGGAAAAAATTTAGCATCCTTCTTTTATTATTATAAGCAAGGACCCCATAAGCAAAAAGATACACTACAAAGTACCCTAGAGGGACAGGTTGCTATAGGATGTTCCCCATGTGGTCACTGCACACAATGTCGCAGAATACTACAAACCAAACGTTTTAGTAGTAAAAATACTAGCAGAGTATTTGATATCCCTTTTTTTGCCAACTGCAGTTCAGACTGGGTTATTTACCTTGCCATCTGTAAATGTTCTGCTTTCTATATAGGGCAAACATCAAGAGCAGTAAAATACAGAATATCAGAACATTTTAGTGAAATTAAAAATAAAAGCAACACAAATGCACTATTTAAACACACTGAATCCCACAAAACAGCATAATTTCACTTTATCATTGATAGAATTTTAGGAATTAAATATTAACAAATCAGGCTGGCATGAAATACTTAACACAAAAGAGAAGAAATGGATAATTAAATTGGGAGGGCTGTTTGCCCCTGGGTTAAATGAACACCTCTAATTGGTCATAAAATCTTCAGATACAGTATATAAATGGTTGGTATTTTCTGTATCATTACACTGATGAAGGCTTAGTAAGGTATTAGCCAAAACCAGTTTGTTTTGTGCAATATATACTGACATTAAGATTGTTATTTAATATAAAAGTTAATTGCTGCCACAGTCTGCTCAGCTTGCAGGGGCAAACCCTGCCCTGGATTTGGAGGAGAGAGGCAGGTGGTAATGCTTGGTAAAAGTGTGAACAGATGTTCATGCATCAGCCTCCAGGATGTCCCTGGTGGGGACTCCTATGAGGAAAGCTGCAGAGGTGGAGGCTGCTCTGGTGGAGTGTGTCCTGACCACCTTGGAGGAAGATTGTCATGCTGTTTGTAGCAGGAATGGATGCAGTGTGCTATCCATTTGGAAATTGTTTGCTTGGAGATTGCTTTTCCTTCTGCCCTGTAGAAAAGCTAACCAGCAATTGATCAGACTTTCTGACTGCTTTATAGTCCTGTCCAGACAGTATATCTGAGCTGTCTGTGCACATCGAGAGAGTGCAGAATCCTTTCCCCCTTGTTTTGTGGGTTAGGAAAGAAGGTGGGCAAATGAATAGACTGGTTGAGAGCCCCACTGGATACCAGCTTGGGTATGAAGGATGGGTTAGTTCTGAGGGATACCCTGTCTGCAAGTAAGATTATGAAGGGTTCCACAGCCATGAGTGCTTGCAGCTCAGAGACTCTTCTGGCTGAACTGATGGCCAGAAGGAAGGCGGTCTTCCAGGAGAGAAATTTTAGCTCTGCAGAAGAAGCTGGTTCGAAAGGAGGTAGGGTGAGTTTTTCCAAGACAAAATTAAGGTCCCAAGCTGGTGTCGGTGTCCTTCTGGGGGGGGGGGCAGCTGAAGTTGCTAGCCCCTCTGAGGAACTGTTTAATCAGAGGGTGTGAGAAAAGAGGCTGCTCAGTGGAAAAATGAGCAGAAACAGCAGAGGCATGAATTTTTAAAGAGGAGAAAGAGACCACTGTGTAGTAGGTCAGCTAAATTAATCCAGGATGAGAGCAATGGAAAGATGCGCCGTATTGGTCCACTTAGCCTGGATCCAGGTGCAGAACCTTTTCCATTTATCTGTGTAAGACTTTCAGGTGCTAGGGCATCTGGCCTCTCGGAGAACAACCAGAAGGTGTTTACTGAGGATGGCAGATTGGTCAGGGGTTAGGGAATAAGCCAAGTTGCCAAACTGAGTGTCTGCAATTGTGGGTGCATGAATTCCCCTTCTCTCTGGGTTTGGAATCTGAGGAAGATGCCATGGAGGCAGTGGGTTCAGGCTGCACAGCAAGAGGTACCAGTGCTGTTTGGGCCACTCCGGAGCAATGAGAATGGTCCTTAGTTTTTCCTCCCTTGAGCAGTACCCTGTGGATGAGAGGTAAGGGAGGAAAGGCATAGACCGAGAGGTTCACAGAGGGGAAGGACAGGGCATCTACTCTCCAAGCCATGCAGTGATGCTCCCTGGTGCAGAATTTGCTGAGCTGATGGTTGGTGTGGGAGGCAAATGGGTCGACCTCCGAGGTTTCCCATTTCTGAGTTATTAGGAAGAAGGTACTTGTGTTGAGCTGCCACTAGTGTGGGTCCAAGAGCTTTTTGCTTAATTGGTCTACCAGGGAGTTGACCGAGCCTGAAAGGTATTGTGTTAACAGCTGTAGTTGCATGGAAGAGGCTGTGAGCCAAAGTGTCATGGCCAGCCTGCACAGAGGGGTAGGAATGAGTCCCTCCCTGCTTGTTGATGTACCACACCCACAGTGGTGGTGTCTGTTTTGATCAGGAGAATCCCCTGGAGAGAGAAGGGGTTTGAAAGCCATCAAGGCCTGCTGCACAGCCATCATCTCTTTCTGAATGATGTGCAGGGGTATTTGCAATGGCTCCATTGGCCCTGTATGCACTTGCCATCCAGATGTGCACCCCAAGCGTAGTCTGATGCGTCTGTGGTGAGGGTCTGGGCGGCGGGCTGTGGGGGAAAGGGCAGTCCCTTATTGTGGGAGCAGGTTGCTGCCCACCAAAGAAATTCCTTTCTCAGACAAGGAATAACAGATAGAAGAGTTTCCAGATCTTTAGAGTGTTGACACCAGAGGGTCTTTAGGTACCACTGAAGTTTCCTCATATTCAGTCTGGCAAATGGAATGAAGAGTATGCAAGATGCCATGAACCCCAGGGCTTGCAGGATTTTCCTTGCAGAAAGCTGGGGCCTGGTGGCCAGTTGAGAGAAGTAAGCTGACAGGAAAATCTGTTTCTTTGGCGTAAGGAATGCCATCTGGGATGCTGTGTCCAGACTTGCTCCCAGGAAGATTATCCTTTTGGCAGGTACCTGTTTGGATTTCTTTTCGCTGATTGTGTACCCTAAGGAGGTTAGTAGGCTCTTTACAAAGCCCAGGTGTTTGAGCATCTTTTCCTGAATGTCTGCCTGAATAAGGCAGTCGTCCAAGTAGGGGTAAATTTGAATATTTCTTTGTCTGCAAAAGGCAATGGCCGGAGGCCAGGCATTTTGTGAAACCTCTAGCAGCAGTAGACAAGCCAAAGGGAAGTGCAGACAACTGAAAGTGTTGAGATCCTGCCCTGAAGCGGAGATATTTTCTGCAGGACTCCCTGATAGGAATGTGGAGGTAGGCCTCTTTTAGGTCCGGGGTGGCTAGCTAAGCGTTGTTGGAGAGCATGAGTAGCAGCTGTTGGAGGGTAAGCATTTTGAATTTTGGGATCACCAGGAAGGTGTTTAGAATGGATACATCGAGGATGGGGTGCCAGGTGCCCTTATTACTGGGCACCAGAAAAAGTCTGGAGTATAAGCCTTGGCTTATCTACTCTGCAGGAATGTGCTCTATTGCCCTTAAGGAGAGCAGGGAATGGATTTGCTTTTGAGCCTCTGCCCACTGATTTGGTGGTAGATCTGGGAAATCTTTTAGGTTGGAAGGGTGTGGAAGGAGAATTTGTACCCCTGAGACACAATGTTCGGAACCCACTGGTCCTTGGCAATGGTGGCACAGGTGCTTGAGTGAAAAGAAGAGTCTTCCTCCTAGGGAAATGTAAAGGTGGGCAGAGGTGAGGCCGGGGGGAGGCGAGTCATTGTGAGTTCTTACCATAAGGGGGTGGCTTAGAACTCCCTGGTTTTGAAGTGGAGGTAGTCCACTGCTTAGATCTCTGCATCCTCTAGGGCTGCTGTCTGGGGAGTCTGTTTCCACGGGGCTTAGGCTGGGCCTGTTTACTCAGAGCAGGAAAAGACCAGTGCATGAAGGGAAAATGCCTGCTGAACCTAGGGGGCTGGACCTGTAAGAAATCTTTAACTGCTTGCATTGAGTTTGCTTTTTCTTCCATCTTTTGTAAGACTTCTTCTACTTTAGTGCCAAATAAGTTATCTTTGTGCAAGTGTGCATCCAACAATTTAGATTTGACATGGTCTGGCAGGGGTTGTTCCTTAAGCCATACATGTCTTCTAAAGACAGATCCAGTGACTGCTGCCCTGCAGTAAGCTTCTAGGGCATTAAAGCCACAGTGCAAAGTGTGTTTAGTTACTTGACTTGCAGAATGCATTAAGTCTTGTAAATCTTTAGATTCTGTCCATGCAGGAAAGGAGGACATTTTCTGTTTAAGGAGTTCCAAGGTATGCTGCTGATATTTAAGCATATGGAACTGATAATAGTGCCCTGACAGCAAGAGTAGCCAAGGTGTATACTTTTTTACCCATCTGTCCAGTGCTCAGGAATCCCTGTCTGAGGGGGTGGGATTCTTAGTAGAGGTTGCTTTAATCCCTTTTGGCCCTTGAGAAATGACCTCAGGGTCAGCTGTTGGATTTTTTAAAAAGATAATTATGAGAGTCAGGGACTCTGTAGTACCTGTCTGGTTTTCTGGGAGCAGGAGGGAGGGTCTCTGGAGTCAAGCTGGATTCAAGGAAAACATCATCCACCACATCCAGGACTGGGGAGATGGCTAAGGGTCGGTATTGTGCAAGATCCAGGAATTCCTTGAGTCACTTTTTAGACTGAGGGTAGTCTTGACTCTCCCATTGGAAATGCTCCCTTAAGGTATGCAGGTTTTCCTCAAAGGAAAAATCCTCTGGGGAGAGGCTGAAGGAATGGATTCCTGTGCATTAGAATCCCCATATGTGGAGAGGGGCTGCACGTCTTCATAGTCAGATGCATTGGATTCATCTGACTCTTGTTCAGATAAAATTACTGGAGACAAATCTCTCTTCCTTTTTGAGGGGGTGGCTTGGATTTCCCTAATCAGCATGACAAGGTCTTCTGCCGTTTTAAGCATTTGAGACCGAGGCAAGGGAGCAGGCGCCTGAGAGTTCGGTAGTCGGTTTCTTGGGTGTGGTTCAACCCCTAGGCCTAAGGAACTCGGTTTTCGAAAGAATGGTAGTCGTGAAAGAAGGCGTCTGTGTTGAGATTCGGTGGTGCGAAGGACTTCCTTGGAAGCCAGTGCCTGCGCAGTGGCTCCAGACCCATCCAAGGTGGAAACGACTGCAGGATCCTTAGACGAAGAGTTCTGCGGCATACTGAACTCCGAAAGGGTCTTGGTAGCGGCCTGCAAATTAACTGACGTGGGCATCATCGGCTGAAAAAGCGCCTCACTGAGTTCCAGAGGACTGAAGGCTAGCTTAACGGAAGAGTCGTAATGTTTGGTCCTGTGCGGTCTGTCTATCTTTACGCCGTTTCAGAAGATCTCCTGTTCAAGGACTGAAAACAGATATATCTGGCTACAATAAAGGTCCAACGACGAATAGTTCTGGTGTTAAAGCACAGAAGTGACAATGGGGGACATCATGGTCTGTGCCTAAACAAGAGACGCAGTAAGAGTGGAAGTCTGTGTGGTATTTGCTTTCCACAGGTGAGACAATTAACTTTTTCTGACATCGGTTAGTGCAAGAAAAAAGGATCCCCAATGGGATACTTAGCTTTTGAAGACTTCAACTTTAATTTGGAAATGAAAACTCAGGTAGCGGCCGACCGGCACTTGTGCGAACTGCTTCTGCTTTGGGCTCCATGGCAAGAAGGAATGATGTAATGGCGAGTGATGTAATGGCGTCAACTGCCTTCCTTTATACCACTGACTACCTGACTTCAGTCCTCAAGCGACAGCAACTGACGCAGAAATGCTAAGTGTGATGACTGCAACAGTTAAACATGAACATCTGGATGTCCCTCCAAAATTGATGAAAAGACCAGACAAAAACTGGGCAATAGGCTGCCAAGAGACCTACAGCAACACTGAAGGAGCTGCTGGAATTTCTGGCAAGTACTGGTTGTTTACTATATGTGACAACAATCTCCCATATTCTCCATATGTCTGCTACAGGGTAGGGTTGCAAGACGTAAGACTTTTCTTACACAGAAAAACATCCAGGCCCGGCTAAAATTTGTAAAACAATACATCAAGTCTCCCAAATGCATGTGGGAAAATGTGTTAAGGTCTGATGACAAATGCCCTACACTGACCGCCTCAAAAAACTCCAGCTTTACTCCGTAGCATATTGCCTACTCCGAGGCAATCTCTGCCTAACATATAAAGCTATGGCAAACCCAGAGCTGTTGGACATGCTACACCTAAAGAAATCCCAATCCCTCCGAGCTACACACTCTAGGGACCTAAACCTTGTCACCACAATAAACAGGACATGCTGGAGGGATAGATTCCTGTCCCAGATACTTCCTATACTCTGGAACAAGCTACCCATCTATGTCGAGCAAAGTTCTTCATTAGCACTCTTCAAATCTTGATGAGTGGATGGGAAATAGGAAATACACCCCAGGGATCACTTCTGTGTCTCTGCTCGACTGTGGCACAGGAAAGTAACTTTCTTGGGTGGCATAAGCTATGGAACCTTGCTGGCTAGGCTTACATAGGCCCTTGGGCCGATAGCCTAGTACCTACCTATGAACCTACAAGACCAAGGTTGAACTTTTTGGCCACAATTGCTAAAGGTACGTTTGGTGCAAAAAAAAGAAGTTATGTCCTTACCATAACGTTCCATGTGGAGTGTTCATCTCGCCTTTGTTCTTACACACGGGTTCGGAGCCGATCCTCGGCTCCGAGTTGGCCAAATTGCAAAGCTCTGAATCTCAGAGAAGCTCGAGACCAGCCCATATCCCACAATCCTCCCTGCCATTACTCAGATCTAGTTTGCAAACAAACCAGACCAAAAGATCCAACACCTCCGGTGCTAGAAGTATACACTCTCTTCAGCCATTCAGAGACACTCTCTCACCATAGCAATAACTAACGGTCTAAACATATATCCCATGATACACGGGACCAAATACCCCGGAAGGGGTCAAGACACGTCGATCAGACTCTAATCCTACCAGTTCTTCCAAACACGTGGGGAGGGAAAGGGAGGGAATGTAAGAACAAAGGCGAGATGAACACTCCACATGGAACGTTATGGTAAGGACATAACTTCTTTATGTGAGAGTGTTCAATCTCGCCATTTGTTCTTACACACGGGTAGCGTCCCTAGCTCAGTCACCCCGAGTGACTCATGGAAGAACGTTCCTAAGCACAGTGGAACCAAATGATGTCCTGTCCTTGGAGACTTTGTCCACTCTATAATGAGTGATGATGTGGCTTAGACCACGTGGCTGCTGCACAAACAGTGTCCAAAGGCAAACGAGCTGCATGAGCTAAGGAAGTGGAGACGGATCTGGTAGAATGGGCCTTAGGTTTGGTGGGTAAGGATTGATTTGATTTAGAGTAAACAAAGGTTATACAGTCAGCAAGCCATTTAGATAGTGTACGTTTAGTAATTGCCATGCCCTTTTTATTGTCTGCAAATGCGACGAAGAGCTGATCCATTTTCCTGTAAGCTTTGGTCCTATCCAAATAAAATCTTAATTGCCTGTGAACATCCAACTTGTGCAACATATACTCCAGTTTGTTAGTATGGTTCTTGAAAAAGGTAGGGAGTTCTATAGACTGGTTAATATTCGTAACCAAGCATACTTTTGGAAGGAAAGATGGATTTGTATGCAAAGAGACCCTGTCTGGATGGAATATCAAGTAAGGTGGTCTGACCGATAATGCTTGCAACTCTGATACTCTACAAGCTGAGGTCACGGCAACGAGAAACAGCGTCTTCCACGATAAGAACTTTAAGAGACATGACGAAGCAGGTTCAAAAGGTGGCAACATGAGTTGCGACAGCAACAAATTCAGGCTCCATGGAAAGAAATGTTTTCTGACAGGCAGCCTAAGATGGAAGGCTCCTTTCATAAAAGCCTTACAAAGTCTGTGAGACATAATGGGAGAACCTTCCTCACCAATATGGAAGTTTGATATGGCCGCCAACTGTACTCTTAGCGTGGAAGTAGAAGCTCCTTTGTGAAAAAGGATAGATAAGAATTCTAAAATTTTATGTAGAGGAGCTACCAAGGGGACTAAGTTTTGGCTAGACGCCCAGTATACACAGCGTTTCCACTTACTCGTATAGAGTTTAGTAGTGGAAGCTTTATGAGAAGCAACCAAAATGTGAACTGCCGGGGGGAGTAGATGAGACCTGGCTAAGCAGGGAAGCGGAGCAGCCAAGCTGCTAGTTTGAGGGACTGAAGAGACGGGTGAGGAACTCCCGACGAATGGGTCAGTAGATCTGGTACTGGGTCCAGAATCCATGGTTCCTGTATTTGATAGGCTCGAAGAAAGGGGAACCATATTTGACGAGGCCAGAATGGGGCTATGAGTATTATAGTCCTTTCCAGGTTCCTGGCTTTCTGTAGAAATCTGGGAATCAAGGGAGTAGGTGGAAATGGACTCTGCCCATTGCCAAATTCTCATGGCCTCTCTGCATAAAGTACAGTTTTGTACCTACCATAAATGTAGATGTTCGAAGATCCACATTGCTGCAGTCCTTACACTTGGGTAGTCCGCTGTCCTCGGTCGGCCCGAATATCAAAGTATAAGGCTGACGTCGGTCAAGGCGCATTTGACTGACATCAGGACGTCAGGGTACAAATGCGCATGACCGACGTCATATCGTCAGTCTTTTCTTGCCCCAGATGTCAGAAGACCCTAAAAATAAAGGTCAAAACCAAAAGACAGCAAACAACCAACCAACCACCCTTGCACTAACTATAGGTACAATATATACAATATACACAATATGTACAACCCAACCCCCACAACCACCTCTAACTGCAGAGGGGAAGGAGGGAGGTATGGACTGCAGCAATGTGGATCTTGAACATCTACATTTATGGTAGGTACAAAACTGTACTATGTTCTTCATCTCACATTGCTGCAGTCCTTACACTTGGGTAGAATCCCAAAGCAGAGGTAAGGGAGGATGGCTAACTACAAGGAAGCAGGAGCTGCCAAAATGCCCTGCAAAACAGTAGTGGCAAAACCAGCCCTGGATTTAGAGTAAAGTGGCAGGTGATAATGCCTAGAGAAAGTATGCACTGAACTCCAAGTAGCTGCCTCCAAAATATCCTTGGTCGCCACTCCCCTCAAAAAAGCTGTTGAAGTGGCAGTAGCCCTAGTGGAATGAGGCCTAATCCCAGCTGGAACTTCCTTGCCATGATGGGAATAACAGAAAGCAATGCAAAACCCAATCCACTTAGAAATAGTTTGTTTTGACACAGGCTTGCCCTGAGAACTCAAAGCAAAAGAAACAAATAACTGCTGAGACTGCCTGAACCCTTTCGTTCTGTCCAAATAATAACGCAACTGCCTGTGTACATCTAAAGTGTGCAAAATCTTTTCCCCTTTATTTTGGGGATTTGCATAAAATGTAGGCAAATGAATAGTTTGGTTTAAAGCCACACTAGAAACCACCTTAGGCATAAAGGAAGGATTAGTACGTAATGATACCCTATCCTTATGGAAAATCAAAAAAGGCTCAACCGCCATAAGGGCCTGCAATTCAGAAACCCTTCTTGCAGAGGTAATTGCCAACAAAAAGCAGTCTTCCATGATAAATATTTCAACTCAGAAGTAGCTGCAGGCTCAAAAGGTTGTAGAGTGAGTTTCTCCAACACAAAATTGAGATCCCAAGCAGGAGTAGGAGCTCTTCGTGGGGGCTAATATTCTTTGCCCCTCTAAGAAATTGCTTGAACAAACGATCAGAAAACAATGGTGGGTCACAATCATAGTGAGCGAAATTGCTGCAGCATGAACCTTAATAGAAGAGAAAGACAAACCTTTGTCCAATAACTCAGTAAGATATTGAAGAGCCACACTCAAATTAGGCTCAGAAACATCAAAATCTTTTGCTGCACTCCAAAATAAAAATCTCTTCCATTTATCTGCGTACACTTTCCTTGTACTAGGCCTTCTAGCTTCCAAAATCACATTCAAAACTTGTTGGGAAGTGGAGACCCTCTATGGTTCAAAACAGAATATGCCAGGCTGTTAGGTGAAGAGAGTGAAGTTTGACATTCAGCAAATGGCTGTCCTCCTGTGACAACAGGTGTGGAATCGAAGGCAAAGGCCATGGAGGCTTCCGTACCAGACTTCTCAATAATGGGTACCAGTGTTGTCGAGGCCAATCTGGAGCTATTAAAATCATCCTTGGCTTGTCCTGTCTGACCTTTAGAAGTACCTTTGGGAGGAGAGGCAGAGGAGGAAAGGCATACACATGAAGATTGCTCCAATTGAAAGAAAGAGCATCCACTCTCCAAGCTGTGGGATGAAACCTTTTTGTGCAAAACTTTGGCATCTGATGGTTCAGTGGAGAAGCGAACAGATCTATGTCTGGAGTTCCCCAGGACACTGTCAATTTCTGAAATACATGAGGATCCAATTTCCACTCGTGGGGATCCATAATTTGTCTGCTCAACACATCTGCTAAGGAGTTCTGTGCTCCTGGCAGAAACTTTGCCTGAAGATTGAGCTGTAAACTGAGAGCAGTCTCCCACAAAATCATTGCTTGCCTGCATAGAGGATAAGAATGCGTTCCCCCTTGCTTGTTGATGTACCACATGACAGTTGTGTTGTCTGTTAGAATCAACACCTGCCCTGGAAGAATTAATTCCAGGAAAGCAATTAATGCAAACTGGACTGCTAACATCTCCTTCATGTTGATATGTAGATGTTGTAGTCTGACAGGCCACTTGTTTTGTATCCACTTTCCATTTAGATGAGCTCCCCAAGCTTTGTCTGAGGCATCTGTCGTTAAAATCTGACTCGCCTCTGGCCGGGTCACAGAGAGTCCCTTGTTTAGGTGACATTCCTGAGCCCACCACAAAAATTCCTTTTGAATGCAAGGTATTATTTGAATGACAGTGTCCAGATCCTGGCAGTGCTGTGTCCATACATTTTTGAGATACCACTGTAGCTTCCTCATATGCAGTTTGGCATTGGGAAGCACCAGAATACAAGATGCCATGAACCCTAATGCTTGAAGGACTGTCCTTGCAGTCAGCAAGGACTGATGAGATAGTTGATGGAAGTAAAGGGATAGACTCTTTTGTTTGTCCGGGGTTAAAAAGGCCATCTGGGATGCTGTATTCAGTCTCACACCCAGAAAGCACATGTCCTGAGAGGGTACTAGACTGGACTTTATTTCGTTCACAGAATACCCTAGGCATCTTAGCACTGCTATCACATATTCCAAATGATGAAGAAGCTCTTCCCTTCCTTGAGCCAGAATCAGGCAGTCGTCCAAATAAGGATAGATTTGTATTCCTTTTAGCCTGAAGAAAGCTATCACTGGAGCCAGAACTTTCGTGAACACTCTGGGCGCAGTAGATAAGCCAAAGGGCAATGCAGAGAACTGATAGTGAGAAGTCCCAGCTCGAAAACGCAGATACTTCCTGCAACTTAGTCTGATAGGAACATGAAGGTAAGCCTCCTTGAGATCCAAAGTTACCATCCAATGATCTTTGCCCAGCAGAGGTAAAAGCTGCTGCAACGTCAACATTTTGAACTTGGGAATGTCCAGATAAGTGTTGAAGATTGATAAATCCAAAATTGGTCTCCACGTGTTCCCCTTCTTTGGTACTAGGAACAGGCGAGAATAAAAACCTAGACCCACTTCTGGCATAGGGACCGGCTGTATGGCCCCTATTTGGAGCAACAGAGAAACCTGCTTGTGAGCCTCTATTCTTTGTTGAGGAGGAACGTCTGGCATGCCTTTGAAAGGAGGCAAGGTATGGAAATAAAACCTGTAGCCGTGGTGTATGATATCCAATACCCATCTGTCTTGGGTAATTAAACTCCAATTTTCTTTGAAAAGTGCCAATCTTCCTCCCAAAGGTGCTGCCAGACGAGAAGGCTCTGGCAGCTGAAAAGGTAGGTCATTGGGTCTGTTTACGAAAGGACTGACCCCTGCCCTCACCCGAAGACTGTGCAGGAGAACTCCCTGTTCTAGGCCTGAAAGAGCCCTGAGCTCTGCCTCTACCACGTCTAGATCTACCCCTAGACTGGGAATCATAAGAAGGATACGTCCACCCCTTAGTAGGCCAATTTCTACTAAACTTTGGAGGCTGGACCTGCAAAAAATCTTTAACAGCCTGCATAGACTTAGCCTTGTCCTCCATTTTCTTTAAAATTGTCTCAACAGGAGGACCAAACAACACGTCAGACTGTAAAGGAGCATCTAAAATCCTCGTTTTAACATGATCAGACAAATTCTGATCCCTTAGCCAGGCATGCCTGCGAAGAACTGACCCAGTGGCAGCCACCCTAGACGAGGCCTGTACAGCATCAAAACCACATTGCAAAGAATGCTTACCCACCTGCTCAGAAACATGCACTAAATCTTGCAACTCCTTACAATCAATACCTACTGCCAGAGCATCAACCTTAGACTTTAATTGTGAAAGGAGATAGTTCTGGTATTTCAACATGTGAAACTGGCAATTCAAAGCCCTCATAGCCAGAGTGGAAGAAGTATAAACTTTCTTTCCCCATCTATCCAAGGCCCTGGCCTCTTTGTCTGCAGGAACCGGATTCTTAACAACAGAAGCCTTAACACCTTTAGGCCCCTGACTAACAGTTTCTGGGTCAGCCCTAGGACTCTTAAAAAGATACTTATGAGCTTCAGGCACCCTGTAATACCTATCCGGCTTAACAGGAGCAGGAGGCAAAGAATCAGGATTAAGAGAAGCCTCTGTAAACACATCTTCTACCACATCCAAAACAGGAGGTATAGCCAAAGGCCTATGCTGAGGTAAAACAAAATTCCCTAAGCCTTTTCCTGGAATCAGAGAAGTCCTGACCTTCCCACTTAAAATGCTCCCTCATGGAATGAAGAGTTTCTGAAAAAGAAAAATCCTCAGGAGGAGTAGCAGAAGGAGTAGAATCATCCACATCAGAATCAGAATAAGGAGAATACTCCTGCAAGTCTTCAGCCGAAGCCTCTGAAACATCTGAAGCCTGCTCAAAACCCCCCAGCTCAGGCTCCATCCTAGGCCTCTTATCAGGAGGGGGCATAGAACCCCTAATTAAAGTAATCAAATCTTCTGCCATTTTAAGCATATGCTTCTTGGGCACAGTACCTGAAGAGCTAGGGGTAACACCAACTGAAGCCAAACCTGGCCTGCCCCTGGGAGAAGCCTTTGAAACAGAAGGAGAGGGCCTAGCCACCTTAGGAAGGGAGGGGAGTATAGTAACCTGAGAAGCCCCCTCAGTCTGACTTGCCTCCTGAGAGGCCACATCTTGTAATAATAAGGTCTCACCCTGGGAACACATAGAAACCTCCGGTGGAGCCACCGGCTCCACCGACACCTCTAAAGAACCGGCGTCCGGTACAGACGGTTCTTCCAGCCTGGGCTTAACTGCCTTGTCTTTGCGCTTCTTTGAAGAAGCGGGCGTCGGAGCATCCGACGGCATTTTATAATTACACCGCTTCCCAAAGACTAACCTTGCACAATCCAACCTTCTCTTTATAGTGCGTTTATTAAATCTAGCACAAGAGCGACAGCCAACAACGTCGTGCTCAGGCCCTAAGCAAGGAATACACAAAGTATGATAATCTCTATGCGGTATCTGTTTCCCACAAGAAATGCAATTATTGACTTTTTCTGACATCCGGTAAATCACAGAGGCAAGAAAAAACGAAAATATTCTAACGGGTACTTAGCCAACTTTGAACTCGGTCTGAAACTTCGAAATCGAAAAATCTCAGAACGCCAACCGGCACTTGCAACGCTGCTTCTGCATCGGACCATGCGGCAAAAAAGACTGACGATATGACGTCGGTCATGCGCATTTGTACCCTGACGTCCTGATGTCAGTCAAATGCGCCTTGACCGACGTCAGCCTTATACTTTGATATTCGGGCTGACCGAGGACAGCGGACTACCCAAGTGTAAGGACTGCAGCAATGTGAGATGAAGAACATCGGGTAAGACCTGGTTCCCCCTTGCTTGTTTATGTACCAGACCACAGACATGTTGTCCGTCTGAACTGCTACTGTTCCTAGAGATAAGAGGGCTTGGAAGTGTTGCAACGTCAGGAACACCGCCCTCAGCACCAGAACATTTATGTGTAGAGTGTACTCCATGCTGGACCATTCTCCTTGGACTGTTCTTCCCTGAAAAAGGCCCCCCCACCCTATCAGGGAAGCGTCCGTGGTTATTGTGGCTGTTGGACTGGGTAGAACGAACGGATGACCCATAGTAAGGTTCTGATCGCACACCCACCATGAGAGGTCCCGTCTGCAAGAGTCTGTTATCCTGATCTCGTGCGCTAGGGGTAGGTGGTGGAATGACCACTGCGCGAAGAGCAGCCATTGTAGGATCCTCATGTGTAACCTTCCCATAGGAACTGCAATTAGTGCGGCTGCCATCAGTCCCAACACTTTTAACACTAGTTTGGCTGGGGCTTTCTTGCTGACCAAAAGAAGAAGAACCTGCTGTTTGAGGGTTGACGCCCTTATTGGAGGGAGCTTTAGTAGTGTCGATCGTGTATTTAGGTCTGCTCCGATGAAGGAAATACACTGTGAGGGCAATAAGCAAGACTTTTCGAAGTTTATGGAAATCCCCAAGTGGGAACAAAGGCTGACTGTGTAGTCTCTGGCTTGCAATAGACGACGGTCGGTGGTGGCGGTGAGGAGCCAGTCGTCCAGATAGGGAAACGACTGGAATCCTTGTCGTCTCAAGTGAGATGCAACTACTGCCATGCATTTGGTGAATACCCTGGGGGCTGAGGTGAGTCCAAAGGGCAGAGCTCGAAACTGAAAGTGACCGGCTCCCAGCCGGAAGCGCAGGTGATCTCTGGACGGCCTGGCCATTTTGATGTGGTAGTACGCGTCTTTGAGATCTATAGAGCACATCCAATCGTCCTTCTGTAAGAATGGAAGGATCGATTGAAGCATGACCATCCGGAACTTTTCCTTCTTCACGAAGGTGTTGAGATGGCTGAGATCTAAGATCGGTCTCCAGTCCCCTGTCTTTTTTGGAACTAAAAAGAACCTTGAGTAAGTTCCGGATCCTCTTTGGTCCGCCGGGACTGATTGGATGACTGTTTGAGCAGCTTCGAAATTTCTACCGCTGCTGGATTTCGCAGACGGGGTGGCACGTCTGGAAACCTTCTTTGTAGAGGTGGAGTTGATGTGAAGGGGATTTTGTATCCTCTGGTTATAATGCTTTTTACCCAAGAATCCGAGGTAATATTTAGCCAGGCCAGTGGGTATAAAGCCAAGCGACCCCCGACTGCCTCCAGAGCAGGACAGCCGGGCCTAGATTCAGGAGTGCTGGAAAGGCTTCCCAGGGACGGAATCCCTGTCGCCTTGGTTATGCGGACCCCCCTCTGCCGCCGGGGCGGCGTCTTCCATTTCTACCCCCTCCTCTGCCTCTGGAGGGGGTATCACTCTGTGTGGTCTGGAAAGATCCCTGATTCTTACGGAACCACATTTTTCTGCCTCGTTGCCCTTTGGGGTACGGTCTAGTAGGAGCGGAAAAACGGACCCCGACAGCAGAGAGGGTCTTTCCCTCTTGCTCACACCCAATGAGAGTCTCCTTAACCTTGGGCCCGAAAAGTGTGGCACCATCAAAAGGGGCATTGGCAAAGGAAGACTTGAAGGCTTCCGCAAAGGAGCACAGCCGCATCCATGATTGTCTTTGAAGAGCAATCGCTGAATCTGCAGCTCTACTCGATCCCTCGGCTGCATACGAGACGAGCCTCATGGATGAGTTTACTATGGAGGTGAGGGTGTTAAGTTGTGCTGCTACTTTTTCTGAAACAGCAGCATCTGTGTTATCCTGGAGGGTATCTGTCAGCTCCTTGATGAGATCCCCCTGCAAACGTGTGAAATGAGTCAAATAGTTTAGCAAACGCATGGAAAAAGTCGCTGAACTAAAAACGCGCTTCCCATATCTGTCCATAGTCCTAGAATCCTTATTAGGAGGATGAACAGATGAGGAAGACTCAGACATCTCCTTTTTTGTGGCTGCCGCCACCACCATAGCATCAACAGGAACTCCCTTGGTGAGATAAGATTTATCTTGGCGGGCAGTGATGAACTTGTTTGGTTTCCTAGGGACTGGTTCCACTGTGTCAGGTGCCTCCCATGCCCTTCGAGCAATCAAATCCACTGAAGGGCGGAGTCACCCAGGAGGTAGAAGGTTGTGCCCCAAAAGCCTTCAGCAGCACCGACTCGTCCTCAGTGGGGGCTAGGGATTGCCAATCACCCCTCTGTTTCAAGATCTCCAGGATGTCTGCAAATGACACATCCTCAGAGGGTGATTTTGGGGACCCCTCTGTCTCATCCAAGTCGGTGTCAGACGTTAGAGATTCCTGTGGGGAATCTATGTGCCTCCTCTTGCACAACTGTTTCCTCGGGACCTCATCAGAGGGGGCTTCTGGTGAGGCCTCCAAGGAACAGGGGGAACCCCTCTGGGGGTGGCTGATGCAATGGGGCTCTACGCTTTGGATGGATCGTGGGAGCAGAAACAGAAAGTGGCCCTTTTGGGGAAGGAGAAGATTCCCCTGATGACGTGGTTGTCTGTGCAGACAATACTTTCCTCATAAGGTCAAAGGCCCCCGAACCCCTGGCCGAGGGCTACCCCGGTTCCGAAGAACACGGGAGGATCCCAGACTCGGGTGCCGTGGGCTCCGACCCCGAGGACGGAGCCGAGCCAGTCTGTGCAGAGGCCCCGAGAGGGAGAGTCGGCACTGACAGGTCGGTACGACTCTCGGTCCCGGAACAGAGGAGAGACTGTCGGCTCGGCGACTCCCCAATCGGTTCCAAAGGAGTCGAAGTCAATGGTGTCGATCGTGCAATGAACGGTTTCGGCACAGAGGGCTCCACTATCATCAGGTCATCCTCTCCTGGCTCCGAGATCTGGATGGGTCTCGAAGGAGGACCCGTTGGAGATATGGGGAGGCCTTCTAGTTTCGACACCAACTGGGAGGAAACTGCAATTAACTTGGAAAGGGCCGTGTTTTCCATGAGTTTCTGCACGACACAATCCACATCTGTCTCAGATAAAGGTCTGGAAGAACGGGTCAAAGGAGCTGAAGATGGCACCGACCGAAGAATGGATGGTGGTGGCAGCTCCGACACCGGTTCCAAGATCTGGGGCTCAGGGAAGGATAAATGTTCGACGCTCGGCCCCGAGATCTGTGGAACCGGCGAACGAACCTTAGAAGATGAACTCGGAGCCGATGACATGGGGTCCGACATCTTGGACCCCTTTGAGGATTTAGAAGCCCGATCCGACTTGTCCAAAGCCTCTTGAAAGGCAGGCTTCAGTAATTCTCTGTCTATGAGCTTCCTGCGTCTATCTGTCATGACCCTCCCGCTAAAGGAATGGCAAATAGAGCAATCCTCTTGAAGATGGAGAGGGCCAAGACAGTAGACGCAGGAAGCATGATTGTCAGTAATGGACATTTTCTGCCCACACTGACATCTTTTAAAGCCAGATTTAGCTTTCTCTGACATGCTAATATAACACTTCACTAGGCTAATGAGTAGAAAAAAAATTGCTAAGACTACTAATCCTATAAATGTATATATACAAAAGTCTAGAAAGGGCTATATAAAATAAGACACTCACAAATCACACCCAAAGTTAGGCCACAAAAGGGTGCAAGTTATTTCAGGAAAAAAATCAGTAGCTTATCTGTAAATAGAAACCAGTTATCAATTTTCTATCTGGTCCGAGCTCTCCTCGATCCGATCTGTTGCAGCGGCAAACTAGATCTGAGTAATGGCAGGGAGGATTGTGGGATATGGGCTGGTCTCAAGCTTCTCTGAGATTCAGAGCTTTGCAATTCGGCCGACTCGGCTCCGAACCCGTGTGTAAGAACAAACGGCGAGATTGAACACTCTCACATCAACACTTTGCATCACCAAAAGAACACCATCCCCACAGTAAAGCATGTTGGTGGCAGTATCATGCTTTGGGGTTGCTTTTCTTCAGCTGGAAATAGTGCTTTAGTCAAGGTGGAGGGAATTATGAACAGTTCTAAATACCAGTCACTTTTGGTCCAAAACCTTCAGGTGTCTGCTAGAAAGCTGAAGATGAAGAGGAATTTCACCTTTCAACACGACAATGACCCGAGGCATGCATCTAAATCAACAAAAGAATGGCTTCACCAGAAGTAAATGAAAGTTTTGGGATGGCCCAGCAAGAGCTCAGACCTAAATCCAATAGAAACTCTGTGGGGTGACCTGAAGAGGGCTGTGCACAAGAGGTGCCCTCGCAATCTGACAGATTTGGAGCGCTTTTGCAAGGAAGAGTGGGCAAATATCGTCAAGTCAAGATGCGCCATGCTGATAGACTCCTACCCAAGAAGACTGAATGCTGCAATTAAATCAAAAAGTGCTTCAACAAAGTATTAGTTTAAGGGTGTGCACACTTATGCAACCAACTTATTGTAGGTTTTTTTTTTTTTAATATTTTTCCCTTAACAGATTTTTCATTTGCAATGTACAGTTTATAGGTCACATTAAAGGTAGGAAAAGTTTTGAAATGATTTATTGTGGTCTCATTTTTTTTATATCACAAAAACCTGACATTTTAACAGGAGTGTGTAAACTTTTTATATCCACTGTATATACATACACATTCACACAAGTGCATACATCTATATTATATTATGTTATATATATACATATATATATATATATATATATACATACATATATATGTATATATCTGTGTGTGTGTGTGTGTGTGTGTGTATATATATATATATATATATATATATATAAAGTATATGCATCTACATCTATATATATATATATATATATATATATATATATATATATATATATATATATATATATATATATATATATATATATATATATATATATATATATATGTATACTATAAACAGAAACATACGCCTATCTATACGTATATCATACATGCACATACACAAATACATAGGTCTGTATGCATTCACAATAAAAAAAGTTTCAACAAAAGCAGTTCACTTGTACCTACCTATGAACCTACGAGAGAAAGTTAAGTGAAACTGCAACAAGCTATATTAATAATGATATAGAGAGCTACAACTTCTTAGTGTGAGTTCTACAATTGGGGATTTAATAAATGTTAATGTAACAAAACCAAGTTTTAGGGAACAAGCTACACACAACCCTTTTATTGGCATAAAAGAAACTACAACTGCAGCCTTTTGGTAAAGTTACTCATGCGGTTCTTTTGCAATATAACTGTAGGTAACAGCTGGAAACTAATGCAATATGTAAGAAAATACACAGGCTAAAGTTATAATTACAGTTATCAAGTAAATCCTGTGTATTATCTATTACTGTTAATGTCACATTTTTTAATTTTTTTATTCCTCCTATTTCCTTGTGGGTCTTAGCTACAGAGAGAGAGAGAGAGAGAGAGAGAGAGAGATGCATTAATGCCCATTTGTTCCCTTCTATGAAGTCCCAGTTCTAAAAGCTGATGCCATCGCTACAGAATATTTTCTTTACTGTCCTGTATATAGAGACTACTTTCCACAAGCAAATGTGCAACATCACTTATAACCCAAAACGAGAATAGTCATGCACATAATACACAATGCTTTTCATCTCTGGGGTTATCATAAACCAGAAGCAAGACTTCAACTCTTAAATACAAGACTCCTCACCATCAATCCAAATCACATTTTATTTATTTTGGACTAGCATTGGTCTACTCAAACCACTTGACTGGAAATTTACAATCGGGACAAATGTGGGTTATGAATGCTGCAGCAGAAAGAAGTGTATATTCATAATCTTTGTCCCGTTTTTAGACCAGTGCTGAAGCAGCACTTTCTTACACCACACTAGCACACTTACCTGCCCACCAAAAGGAAATAATCATACAGGCAACAATGCTGAACTTCTGCAAAATAGGTGCATCAGGGCACAAGGCCAGACAAGAGAACTTTTCATTGGTCCTGCTCTGACTTGCCTTCAGGTGTGTACTTCTACACAAAAACGGTTCTGTTACCAAGTTAAAGAAACAAATGAAAAAAGCAAAGTTCTTAATAAATGCATATCTCTAGAGAGTGAATGCACACAAGCCTTACCTGATATAAAACAGAACATACGCCTGACGATTAAGTACTGATCGTATGTCGACAGGAGACACCAAGGAATCATTCAGCCGGATCCATTCTCCTTGAGTGTTCTAGTATTTAAAAAAGTGTACTTTTAACAAAGAATAATTGACCAATGCATACAAGTACAGTTACGTCAGGAACTCTGTTTAACAGTGGTGGCTCTAACTTGCTCTTGTCTCTTGAAGACACGACTTCTACGTAGTGGCAACAAAGGCACTCTTCAGCAGCTTCAGATTGTAAGTTAAAAGTAAAGTCTCTCGACCACAGCCTGTCTCAGGTCACTTTCACACACAGCTCTCTCTCAGCCAGCTCTCTCTCAGCCAGACAGGTCACACATTTATTTAGAACTGGCACTCTCACAGCTCATCTCGGTCAGGCTACACATTTCATGCAGAACTGCTTTCACGGTATACCTTCATTTATGTGAAAGGAGGTTGTACGATGCACCAGAGTGCTAAGTACAACCTCCAAATTCCTGAAATGTCGAGTGACAATGGTTCAACTTCAAATGAGCAAATGCATATTGGCAATTCGTACATTTGAAGTTGGCATGTCAGGTGCAGATTGCACTATAGCGGGGATCGGGAAATGAACCCTTTCCCTCGCTGAACTGCAATCTCAGAGTTTGTATATTAAAGTAAGGGGGGGTATGAGGGGTGCAGCCCCCCACACTGGGGGTGCAGGGGGGCTTGTCCCCCTGCATAACGATGGTTGGAGTTCGAAAATGGTTGAATATGGTTTTCCAGATTAGCATTTTTGACATTGTGTTTTACGGGACATGTTGCTTTTCGACATGTAAAGTCGCACAATAACTGCCGTTCAGGCAAATGAAGGTATGCCTTCTTTCACAGCCTACCTCAGGGTATGACACTCATGCATTCAAAGCTCTCACTCTCTCACAGTCTGCACAGGAGGAACTCCCTGGACAATGGTCATAGAAAGAACCCAGCATTTTATACCTGATGTGTTCAACATGAACAAGCACCACAGAAGAACATTCAGATAAAATGACTAGACAAAAAAGCAAATATGCAGTTCCACTTCAGCTCCCCTGTGTGGGTGAAAAAAAATATTTCTAAGTCTCTTTAAATGACAGCAAAAGTGCTAGTCTAAATACAATCTCTTGGAGCCTGGCAAAAATATTTCTGACCCTCAAGGCCCAAATAAATGACAGCATAAGGTGTGTTAGACTACATATAATTTTCTCTAATATAAACTGTAAAGAGAATGTGACCTACAAACACTTCAGAACAGAGAAGCAGGCTATTCCAAGACTAGAGGCACTCCACAAAATAAACTACATTTTTCCTATTAGCTGCACATGACTGGCACACTAGCACTCTGGTATACCAATAATGAAACCTTCACTACGTTTCAAACAACCTAGGTTCGACTAGTGGCCTAAACACCAGAAGAGCTGGAAGGATGGGAGCGAGTGGCTGATGGTGACTCCCATCTCAAGAGCTCCACCACCTGGAGAACTTTCAAGATAGCTCCATACTGATCAACAGCTTAACTTTGTTCCCGTTTTTACACTGGGAGAGCTACAGTGCCATTAAAAATGTTTAGGTAAAATTCCGTGACTGGCTAGTATGTAACCTGCCCAGATGCCAGTAAAGAGATTTGGAAAACTTGAAAGAATATCAACTAGAAAAGGTGAAGAGGAAACATGGTCTATGTAGGACTCTGCTTTGATTAAAGAAATGCCTTCCAGTAAGTTACAGGAAAAAATAAATCAAATTGTCAGAGGTGATTAAAATAAATGAAACACCAAAGAAATATATCAATTCAAATAACAAAAAGCTGGAAAATTCTGAAAAAGCTTTAATTAGCTGTTCAGATGAAGTGATAAAACTGCAAAAATCAGGACGAAATGAAAATTTGTCCTAGTATGAGGTTTCTCAAGAAGCAGTTTCAAAGAATAATACATTTACAAGATGAAGAGCACAGAGAAAAAACGGAGATTTTCTGCTGTACCAGAGAAACTGGAAAGAAAGTATTAATTTTATGAAAGCACAAATAAACAACTGGACTAGTGTTCTACACAGCAGGATTTGCTAACTGAAAGGGCACATCAAGTGTATACTCCAAACCTGGCCATAAGGAAACAACAAAGACCTACATTAGTAAAGATGCGAAAGGTTGATCCTGACAAAACTGTGGCAGAAGGGCAAAGTATTAGAAATTGGGAGACAGTATAGTGTTTGTAGAAAATTATTATTCACTGTACATCAGGCAGGAGGAAACAAATGTATCACAGTAATCAGGGAATGTAGAGAGGTGTGAAATTCAAGTTGCTGTATCCAGCTGTCTTCAGAGTATTTTTTTTCCTGGAGAATCAAATGCATGTTTTGATTCAGAATAGGCTAAGGAAACAATACAATTTATTCAACAAAGTGAGCCATCAAGCAGACTGGGAACTCTGCTTCTCATTCTTCTGACAGTAAAGTTCACAGAGGGACTTGGTCAATAAACTCTTTTCAAATGTTCCAAAGGAAAATGCTTCAGAGAGAAAAAAAACACAGAAGTTAACTAGAACAATCAGGATACCTTGGACTTGAACCAGAGTCTGGTGCTGAAGATGGAGATGAACAGGAAGACCGTAACACTGAAATTAGGAGAGTATAAAGCATCAATCATATTTGCGAAATACGGTCGATAAACTTGTGGGGAAGCATATACCCCACTTTATGTCAATGTTTACGACACTAAAAGGGAAAAAGTAACTAAGTAAAACATATTTTATTTCTATTAGTACCAGTGTAAAACATTTCATGACACAAACTGCAAGTTATAAGGTAAAGCAGTTTTGTGCAGTGTTTAGTCAGGGGTATTTTAAATGTGGGGGAAGTCTTTTCAGTGACTGTTGTGTTTAAGATATTAAAGTAAACAAGTACCATTTTAGCTGTAACAAAGATTAGCTGCGTAAAATCTTACCATAAAGAAAGATGTCCTCTTGCCTGCCACAATGACCGGACGTTGACCAGTATACAAAAGACTTGCTACTTAGGGGGTGCATGGTACGCCACACGTTGGCCATAAGTGACATATGCAAGCACTATCTTCAGAACTGAGTGCCCCAGGAGGAACATACATCTAAGGGAAGTATGCAAGCCAAGTACATCCAGGGAAGAACAAAGTCGGGGGGGGGGGGGAGACAAAGAAAAGGACATCTACCATTATGGTTGATTTTAGACAACTAATCTATGTCCTATTCCTCCACTGTGGTATTCTTAACATGAGGGAGAATACCAAAGCTCAAGAGGAAAGGGAGGTGGTAGGAGCTGTGGAACTCTCCACAATGTCATGCAGAACGGTCCAGGCAAATCTGCCCTAGATTCGGAAACATTGCCCAGTTTGTAAACTTTGATGAAGGCACAGACTGAAGACCTGATGGCTGCCTCCAGAATGGAGTTAGGGTAGAGTCCCATGAAGGCACACAAGGAAGCAACAGCCCTGGTAGTGTGTGCGCCTTAGGAGAAGGGAGGCTCTTTCCATGGTGCTCACAGCAGAAGCAAATGGCTTTGAAATCCATCTGGAAATAGCGTGTTTAGAGACTGGAAGCTACACGGTGGAATGAGACAAAACTGATCAGACTTCCTGATATTCTTTGCTTTGTCAAGATAGAACCGAAGCTGTCTGTGCACATCCAAAGTGTGCAAAAAGAGTTCTGTGGAGTTGGGAAAAAGGTAGGTAAATGATTA
This sequence comes from Protopterus annectens, assembly GCF_019279795.1. Lineage (NCBI taxonomy): Eukaryota > Metazoa > Chordata > Ceratodontiformes > Protopteridae > Protopterus > Protopterus annectens. The sequence continues at coordinate 528,593,669 of NC_056746.1, forward strand.
GACTGGTTGAGGGTAACTCATTTACCACTTCAGGCATAAAGGTAGGGTTGCTGCAGACACACACACAGTCTCTGTGGAACACCAAGAAAGGAGAAGAAGACATTAGGGTCTGTAGTTTAGCAACACTTCTGGCTGAGGTTAGTGCAAGGAACAAAATAGTTTTCCAGGAGCAAAATTTCAAGGAAGCAGAAGCTGCTGGCTCAAAAGGGCCAGCTTCTCCAATAAAAAATAAGATCCCAGGGGGTGCAACAGGTTTATTCGGGGGTCTTATGTGAACAACACCTTTTAAGAATTGTTTAGCCTCAAATCTAGAAGCTAAAGGTGGAGATATAGCAGACAGGCAGAAACGGCTGACAAGTGCACTTTGGCTGAAGAGTAAATTAAGTCAGCATCCAGTAATTTGCACAGGTATGAGAGAACCAGTGGGACTTCGACTGGTTTCAAGAAAGACACAAAATTAAAAATCTTTTATATTGGATAAGTAAGACTTTCTAGTATTTGATCTCTTGGTCTCCTGCAGAACCCTGAGAATGTCCTCTGAAAAAAGGTGTCTGAAAGGAATTAAGAAACTACAGTTGTGTACACTTACCATAAATGTAGATGTTAGAGTGTATTCACTGTTGCAGTCATATTTCTGCGTCAGATGCTGTCGCCTCTTCCATGACGTCAGGGGTATAAAACATGCAGCCGATGCCATTACATTATTTTTTTTTGCCCCAGATGTCAGAAGCCCCCAAAATAGGAAGCAATCACATGGTGTGGAACACCTCCAGTAAAAAGTAAATACTATTTCCATAAGATATGACCAAAAAAGATGATAGATAGAAAAAACGGGGCTGGAGGGAGGGTAACCAGGACTTCAACAGTGAATACACTCGAACATCTACATTTATGGTAAGTGTAAACTATTATGTTCTCAGTGTTTCATTGTTGCAGTCATCACACTTGGGTTGATTCCCAAAGCTGAGGAAGGGTGGAGGCAGTCAAGAAGTATTAGGGCTGACTAGCAGGCCTTGTAAGACTGCTGTGGTAAATCCAGATCTGGATTTAGAAAAGATAGGTAAGCAGCAATGCTTGGTGAAGGTGTGTACAGAAAAAGAAGTTATGTCTTACCATAACGTTCCATCTGTATTGTTGATCCTCGTTCAGTCATTAAGCATGGGGGTATCGGTTCCAACCTTGGAACCGAGCCGGCCATTTTCCAAGCTCGCGTCAGCTTCAAACTCTCGAGCTAAACTCTTACCCACAATCCCCCTTCTCCCTGTTACCTCAGATTGAGTTTGCAAGTCAAAGAAGGTAGAGGCTACCTCTGGTCAAATAACCTAAGAGAACTGGATGGTGAGATCCACTAGAAACCACAGGAGATGGAAGGAGGGAGGGTCATAATGAATGAATGAGGATCAACAATATAGATGGAACGTTATGGTAAGACATAAGTTCTTTATCTGATGTTGTTAATCCTCGTTCATTCCTTACGCATGGGACAGAGTCCCCAGCTACCTCTATTCCTGGGAGGCTCTCATGGAATGACATTCCTGAGCACCACAGAACCGAAAGATGCTCTTCCCCTGAAGGCCAAATCCAATTTGTAATGATTGATAAAGGTATGAGGCGTAGCCCAAGTTGCAGTTGCACAGATGTCATGTAAAGAAGCTCTGGCATGGAAGGCAGCAGAAGTTGCCACCAACCTTGTTGAATGAGCTTTCATGGTAGTAGGGAACAAGATTATTGCGTTGTGTATAAATGAAGGTCACACAGTCCTTCAACCATCTAGCAAATGTGACCTTAACAGCAGCAGATCCTAATCTAGGTCCACAAAAAGCCAAACATAACTTGTCAGATTTACGAAAGGACCTAGTCCTGTTTAAAACGGATTTGCCTGTGGATATCTCGGGTATGTAGGCAATACTCTCCTCTGTTTGAATGATTGGGAAAGAAAACTGCCAATTCAATGGCTTGATTAATGGACATTTCAGAAATCACTTTAAGCAGAAATGATGGATTAGTTCTCAGAGACACTAACTCTATGAAAAATCAAGTATGGACTCTTGATACATAAAGCTTGAAGCTCAGAAATATGTCTGGCAGAAGTAATGGCGACCAAAAACAAGGTTTTCCATGACAAATAGTTGAGGACGCAAGAAGAGGCTGGTTCGAAAGGTGGCATTGTCAGAGTTGATAAATCCCATGGTTGAATAGGTTCTCTAAAAGGTGGCTTCAGATGGTTCACACCTTTTATGAAGGTCTTGCACAATTTGTGGGACATGGAGGAATCTTGGACACCCTCATGGAAATTAGAAATTGCAGCCAAATGAACTCTAACGGTAGAGGCCGATAGACCCAATTGAAAAAGGTTGGCCAGATAGTCTAGTATTATCGACACTGGTGCTGAGAAGGAGTCTACTTGTTTATCTTTCAGCCAATGGGTAAATCTTTTCCACTTGCTCAGGTAAGTAATTTTAGTGAAAGACTTATGAGATGCAATGAGAATATCACGTACTGGTCAAGAAATATCATTCTGCCTGGCAATCAAGGGAAATGGAGTAGCCAAGCCGTGAGCTTCAGGCTGTTCAAGTTGGGATGAATCAGGTTCTGTGGATGTGAGATCAACTCCAGGGTTGGAAGGAGAATCCATGGTCGATCTAATAGGTGAGGCCAAAGGAAGGGGAACCAAATCTGTTGAGGCCAATATGGTGCTATGAGGATCACCTTGCTCTTCAACCGACGGGCTTTCTTCAGAAACTGGGGAATGAGGGGAAAGGGTGGAAATGCATAAAGAGGACCAGAGGACCAATCGTGGACTAGAGCGTCCCTGGGTGCTGTCCCGGAGGGAAATCAGGGTGAAGTAGTTGCTGCATTTGTAGTTGGTCGAGGATGCAAAGAGATCGCAGCAAGGACGGCCCCTGCGGTGGAAAATCTCTGCTGCTATCAAGGGATTCAGAGACCACTCGTGAAGTTGAAGAATGCACCTGCAGAGTCTGTCTGCTATCATGTGGGAACTCCCAGGAATGTGCGTTGCTAGAAGAAAACGATTGGTAGCCATCGCCCATTGCAATATCCTCATGGCCTCTCGACAAAGGGGGTAAGATTTGGTTCCACCTTGTTTGCTGATGTACCAGACCACCGCCACATTGTCTGACTGAATCGCAATTGTCCCAGACGGCAGCAGGGGATGGAATGATTGCAAAGCCAGAAGCACCACCCTCAGCTCTAGAACATTTATATGCAGATGGGCCTCCAGTACGGACCAAGTGCCTTGGACCGTCTGTCCCTGACATAGCCCCCCCACCCCATCAGGGAGGTGTCCGTGGTCACTGTGGCCTTGGGTTGCTGGGAGGAGAAGGGGCGAGACCACTGTGACAGATTGTGTGTCATCCACCAATTTAAATCCTGTTTGCACCTGTGGGGTACTCGAATCATGGCTGAAAGAAGATGCTGAAAGGGATACCATTGGGTGAGCAGTAGCCATTGTAGAAGCCTCATGTGAAACCTGGCCAGGGGAACAATGGTGATGGTGGCTGCCATGGAACCCAACAGCTGTAGAACCGAGTGAGCCGTGGATTTCTCCCTTGAAAGGATTGGAATCAGTTTTTGCTTTATCCTTAAAATTCTGTGCTCTGGAATAGCAGCTCTGCAGTTCTTTGTGTCCAAGATAACCCCTATGAATTCTGTCGACCGAGATGGGGTGAGATTGCATTCTTGCCAGTTTATGGTTATGCCTAGCCTTTGAGCAGCGAGGAGAGAGTATGCTAGGGCTTCTTCCAGTAGATGTCTGGTGGGGGTGGAAATGAGCCAGTCATCTAGGTATGGAAACACCTGGAATCCTTGAAGTCACAAGTGAGCTGTGACAACTGCCATGCACTTTGTGAACACTCTGGGGGCTGTAGAGAGTCCGAAGGGCAGTACTCTGAACTGGTAGTGACTGGCTCCTGCACGAAAGTGTAGAAATCTTCTTGATTGCCTGTCCACTTTTATGTGGTAGTACGCATTTTGAAGATCTATTGAGCACATCCAATAGTCTTTTTCCAAAATCAGGAGGATAGACTGTATTGTGACCACCCGGAATTTTTGTACTCTCACAAACTTGTTCAATACACTGAGATCCAAAATTTGTCTCCAGTCCCCAGTTTTCTTTGGCACCAAAAATAGTCTCGAGTAGAATCTGGATCCTATCTGGTCTGGGGAACTATTTGGATGACCTCTCTCTCTCTTAGCAGCTTTTCTATCTATAATGCTGCTTCTTCCCTTTGACTGGGTGGAACTTCGGGAAGGCTTTTTGAAGGGGCAGGACAAAGATCTAAGGGGGTATGATAACCTCTGGTTATAATCCTTTGTACGCAAGAATCTGTGGTAATGGTTAGCTAGGCAGAAGGGTACAAGGAGAAACATCCCCCAACCATCTCCAGAGGAAAGGAGTTGGGCCGCTCTTCAGGAGCACTGGTAGAATTGACCAGGGAAAGAATCCCTGGAGCCCTGGTTACGCGGACCCCCTCTGCCCCGAAAAAAGTCTCTTCCCTGTGAGCTTCCCCCCTATGCCTCTAGGGGAGAACTTGGCCTGTGTGTCATGGAAAGGACCCTGAGATTTCTTGAACCATATCTTGGTTTCAGGAGAAAGCACAATGAGGGGAAGAATAATAGACACCTACAGCAGAAAGGGTCTTACTGTCCTGTTCACATCTGGCCAGTGTGCTTTTAACTTTGGGCCCAAACAACGAGGAGGCCTCAATGGGAGCGTTAAGAAAGGAAGCCTTAAAGGGCTCCGTGAAATTGCACAAGCGCATCCAGGCGTGTCGTCTCAAGACCGCAGCTGAACCCGCAGCTCTAGCTGCTCCTGATGCGTGAGATATCAATCGCATAGAGGAGTTAGATATTGATTTAATGGTGGCCAGCTGAGAGGCCACTTTGTCACGGACCTCATCAGACATGGCACCAGCCGAGGTTTCAGACAGCTCAGAAATCAGATCCCTTTGAAGCCTGGTAAAGTGTGCCATATAATTCAGGGACCTGATAGTAAAGGTCGCTGATGCAAAGGTGCACTTCCCTACCCTGTCCAGGGCCTGGGACTCTGTTAGGCAGATGGACAGTCTGGCTTTCTCCTTCTGCCAAATCCTTTGTTGTTGCGGCCGCCACCACCAAAGCATCCACAGGAAGACCTTTGGACCAATGGGGATCCGAAGCAGGAGGGGACAAAATCTTATCTGGCCTCCAGGGAATAGCTTAGACAGTATCAGGAGCCTTCCAAGCACGCTGCACGATAAGCCGGACAAGTTCATCAGCAGGTGGAGTAACCCAGGAGGTAGGGGGCTGGGCACGAAAGGCCTGCAGGAACACAGATTCCTCAGAGATCGGATTAGAGGACTGCCAGTCTCCTCTCTGTTTCAGGATTTCAAGGATATCACCAAGGATACCTCAGAGGGTGACCGGGGGATCCTTCCTCCTCATCAAAATCTGTCTCTTCAGTGAGGGACTCCTCTGTGGAGTCCATGTGCTTCCTCTTACACAAACTTTTCTGGTGAACCTCCTCAGCGGGAGAAGCTGGAGAAGACAGTGGAAAAGGGGATTCCTGTGGGAATATGTCCTGAGTCCCTTGCACCTGGTGTCCGCTATGTGTGAAACCAGTGTACCGGAGGAGGGTGGAGGTATAGACAGTCCAGTATCGCCAGCAGCAGCGAAAGCCTTCTCCATCAGTCAAAAGGCTGGTACACCCAAAGAGGAGTGGATGTCTAGGACAGGAGTCACCCCTCCCCTAAGTGGCTCAGCCTGCCGACCCGGAGTCCCTGGATGGTTGTGGAGCAGCAAACTATGCGTGTCACAGCTGACATCCTGGGTCTTAGCAAAACTTTCCTGCCACAAAGGCAACTGCGGTTCCTTAGTGAGATCCAATAAAGGGGACCGCAGAAGGGGGAGACTGTGCTATATCCATGGACTTTAAAGGCAATGAAGGAGGAGAATAAGAAGGGGTCTTTGGAGACGGGTGATCGCCTCCCAAGGAAGGATAGTTCCTGAGGGGTGGGATACCTCTGGCCAAGAGCACCTGAAACACAAGATGCAACACAGTGTTTGGAAAGGCTTCTAGTGGACCTCACGGAGACTGAGGGAGAAACAGGCCTGTCCACCGAAGAGGCAAACTCAGTGCCCATCTCACCAGTCAGCACAGAGGAAAACAGTGCAGAGAGAGACTGGACTACAGGTGTCTGCACCGAAGAAGTCATCAGTGCCGAGGTCATGGTCTGCACCGACACAGGGATCGGTGCCAAAGTGGTTGTCGGTACCGAAGCTGGAACCGACAAAGCTGGAGTCAACAATAAAGGCGTCTGTTCCGAGGACGATGTCGGAACAGACGTGGTCAAGGTCTGCGCCGACTGAACGGTTGGTGCGGATACAGTGGTAATAGTCTGAACTGAGGAGCCCCATGGTGCAGATATAGTGAAGGCTGCAGGAGAAGACAGAGCCAAGATCACTAATGGAGCCGAAGGCCACAGTGCCGAAGGTCTAGGCACCTAAAGCACTGTAGCTGTCTGAGTGAGCTCCAGAGCAGAAACTTTTGCCTTTTTAGGTTTTGGTTGGCGGGAGTCCCCAGCCGGGGACGAAGGCAAAGATTTAGCCTTGGTGGGAACATCCAAGATGTTCTTATGGGTTCTAGGAGGGGTTGAGGCCTCCGCCCCAGAAATAGCCTCTGAAAAGGGAGATTTAAGAAGTCCCTTCAGCAACAGCTTGTTTTCCCTTTCCAACAAAGTTCTATTTGAAAAGTTTTCACAGATAGTACAGGGCGGGTTAACAGACAAGTGGGATGCCCCCAAACAAACGCACAAAGTGTGTGCATCAGAAGTAGGTAGTTTGCATCTACAATCAGAACACCGCTTAAACCCCGAACTACCTTTCTTATCTGCCATGACAGCAAATAAATTAATAGAAAAGGGTACCAGCAATGGTACAAAAGAATACCTGAAGGTATGAGAAAAAAGGGAAGGATGATCAACGATGGTAGAGAGAGAATACCTCTCGGTAAAAAGGTAGAGAACAGAGCAGAACCTGAAGAAAATATGTACGCTAGATGCGATAGGGTAAGAGACAATGAAATAGAAACTTTTCTGACAGAAAAGTAATATGAAAGACTATTAAACAACAAATAACTGTACTTGGCTCAAGAGAATCAGCTTGACATGTCCAAATGGCAATGCAGTAAACGAAATCTGAGGTAACAGGGAGAGGTGGATTGCGGGTAAGAGTTTAGCTCAAGAGTTTGAAGCTGACGAGAGCTTGGAAAATGATCGGCTCGGTTCCGAGGTCGGAACAGATACCCCCCATGCGTAAGGGATGAATGAGGATTAACAATATCAGATCTCCAGGTTGCAGCTTCCAGAATAACCCAAGTGCGATGACTGCAACAGTGAAACACAAAGAACATCCATCACCCACAAGGTCAGCTGAAGAGTAGACAAGTGGGGATGGATTAGAGTTTCATTGTGTTGTGTGAGAAGGTCCACTTTGTGGGGTAACTTGTGGCGACTGCCCTTGGCTAAATGGAGAAGTAGGGGGGAACCAATACGGTCTTGGCCCAAAGGGGGTCACTGTCAAGAGTTTTGGTTTGCCCAGGACTTCGGAATGACAGGAAGGGTAAGGAATGCATACAGAAACATCACCTGCCAAGAAAAGCTGAGGACGCCCACCTTCCAAACCAGAGAATGTGGATCTCTGGCACAAAATTGCGGAAGCTGTCTGTTCATGGGGGAGGCAAAAAAGGTCCATTTGTGCAGTATCCCATCTGTGGACAATACACACAGACAAATATTTCAAGCACAGGCATTAATGCCCTTCTAGCTTGCCAATATACCAAAACACTTGTTCTCATAGCCAAGTGTCCAGGCTATTAAAAATATCTAAACTAGAACTTACTTTAATGTAATTTGATAAGTCTGTTCCATGCATTAGCTACTCTGTCAGAGAACCAATTAATACACTTAAGATTCCTATAGAATCTTCGACATAGGTTGTCTGATGATTCTCTAGTACTTTTTGATAACCCCAAACATTCCCAGAGGTAGTCGTCTCTAAATGCCCTATAAACCTGAACAAGATCTCTTAGACATCTGTAAGAGACACTGTACAAATTCAGACATTTTAATATTTCATATATCTTAAATGTTCATATCCATGCATGCCCTTGGTATATTTCTGCTGTACTTGTTCCAGTTTACTCATGCTTGTTTTCTTATAGGGTTTCCACAATGTTATTCCATACTCATGTTTTGGGGTCTTATGTAACTAACAATGACTTCATTTTTGACTTCCTAAACTTCATAAATGATTTTATACAACCTATATGTCTATAACTATCATTAACCAACTGGTTGAAATTATTAGGAAAACTCAAAGCTGAATCTACCCAGGTCCTTAAATGAGTCTACAGTTTCAATCACTGTGTGCTATATTAAAGATTCAGCTTTCAATTTAGGTCTCCCAAATTTCATATGCTTAGCTTTTGATGCATTTATCAGCGAATTATTCTCCTGTGCCCAAATGGTCAATTTAGTCAAGTTTTTTTGCAGACGTGCCTTTATCTGGAACACATGTATAATCAGTTTACCCAATTTCAGGTCATCTGCATAAAGACTGTAGAACACCTCAGATGAAAAAGTTAGGTCTGAAAGATGCAATCTAAACAAGTAAGGGCCTAGGACAGAGCCCTGTGGGACACCCTGACTGTAACCAAGGATTTCACCTATCCAGTTGCTGTATGATACTTGCCACGTCCTATTTGTAAGCCACGGGGCTACCCATCTTTCAAGAGTACATCAATACCTAGTTGTACTAATTTATTGATCAGTGTTTTGTATATGGCCCCATCAAATGCTGAAATTAAATCTACATAAATGACATCACAGCACAATTTTTCATTCATAGCTGTTATTATATTGTTATAGAAAGAATAGCTCTATAAAATCTTACCATAACCACACATGCCCTTCTTTTCTATATGATGCAGTATTCATAAAATTACAGTTGTGCACACTTACCATAAATGTAGATGTTCTAGAGTGTATTCACTGTTGCAGTCATCACACTTGACTTATCTGCCTGCAGGTAGCCCTCAGTCAGCCCGAATACCAGAGTCTTGGGATTTCTGCATAGGATGCTTTCGCCTCTTCCATGACATCAGGTCGTCAGGGGGTATAAAACAGGCAGCAGACGCCATTACATCAGTTTTTCTTGCCCCAAATGTCAGGAGCCCCCCCAAATAGGAAGCTAGTATATGGTGGGGAATACCGCCAGTAAAAAGTAAATACCACTGCTATTAAAAATGGCCATAGAGAGGAGAGGTAGAAAAGATAGAGAAAACCGGAGGGAGGGAAACCAGGACTGCAACAGTGAATACACCCGAACATCTACATTTATGGTAAGTGTACACAACTGTACTATATTCTTCATGTTTCACTGTTGCAGTAATCACACTTGGGTTGATTCCCAAAGCTGAGGAAGTCAAGAAGTGTTAGGGCTGGCTAGCAGGCCTTGAAAGACTGCTGTATCCAGCTCTGGATTTAGAAAAAAAATAGGTAAGTGGTAACGCTTGGTGAAGTTGTGTACAGAACTCCAGGCTGCAGCTTTCAGAATGTCCCTGGTAGGGACTCCCTTGAGAAATGCTGTAGAGGTGGAAGTAGCCCTAGTGGAATGTGGTCTGACCCCCTGTGGGGTAGGTTTTCCATGGTGCTTGTAGCAGAAATGGATGCAGTGTGCTATCCATTTGGAAATGGTTTGCTTTGAAATGGCCTTGCCGTCTGACCCTGAAGCAAAGCTGACTAAGCGGCTGGTCAGATTTTTTTTAAAGGTCTGGTCCTGTCAAGTTAGAACCTGAGCTGTCTGTGCATGTCCAAGAAGTGCAGGATCCTTTCCCCTTTATTCTGAGGATTAGGGAAGAAGGTTGGCAAATGGATGGATTGGTTTAGAGCCACACTGGACACCACCTTAGGCATAAAGGACGGGTTAGTCCTGAGGGAAACCCTGTCAGCATAGAAAACAATGAAGGGTTCCACAGCCATTAGTGCCTGTAACTCAGACAGACTTCTTGCTGAAGTTATGGCTAAAAGCAACGCTGTTTTCCAAGAAAGGAATTTTAACTCTGCTGAAGCAGCAGGTTCAAAAGGGGGAAGCGTGAGCTTTTCCTGTACTAAGTTTAAGGTCCCAGGCAGGGGTGGGTGCTCTCCTAGGTGGCCTTAAGTTGTTAGCCCCTCTCAGGAACGGTTTGATGAGAGGGTGAGAAAACGGAGGTGGCTCGGTATTATAATGAGCTGAGATGGCAGAGGCATGAATCTTGATGGAAAGGGATAGGCCTCTGTGGAATAGCTCTGCCAAGTAATCCAGGATTTGAGGCAAGGAAGGCAGTGGTGTGTCCTTTCCTTGATAGTGACTCCAAGAACAATATCTTTTCTACTTTTCAGCATAGGATTTCCTAGTACTAGGCCTCCTGGCTTCAAGAAAGATGTCCAGCACCTGTTTGCCGAGGGTTGCTGGTGGTGTATTCAGGGGATAAGCCAGGCTGCAAGGTTTAGGGTTTATAACTGTGGATGCCAAATCTGTCCCTCCTGCTGAAAACAACAGGGTAGGGGTCTGATGAAGGTGCCAGGGTGGCAATGTTGTCAGACTGCGTAAGAGTGGGTACCAGTGCTGGTGTGGCCAGTCTGGGGCAATAAGAATTGCCCTTGGCCTGTCCTAATTGATCTTGAGTAGTACTTTTGAGAGGAGGGGCAGAGGGGGAAAGGCATAAATTGAGAGTTTTTTTCCCATTGGAAGGATATGGCATCCACCTTCCAGACCCTGCTGTGAGGGTGCCTGGTGCAATCTTTGCTCAACTGGTGGTTTTCGGGAGAGGCAAAGAGGTCCACCTCCGGTGTTCCCCACCTCTGGATTAGAAGGTTGAAAGTGTTGGGCTCCAATTTCCACTTGTATGGGTCTAGGAGATTTCTGCTCAAGTCATCTGCCAGTGAATTTTGTTTGCCTGGCAGGAACTGAGCTTGTAGATACACTTGGTTGCTCGAGGCTGTGTTCCACAGGGCCATGGCTAACCTGCAGAGTGGGTAAGAATGTGTTCCCCCCTTCTTGTTTATGTACCACATAACTGTGGTGTTGTCTGTTTTCATCAGCAGCAGCCCTGGAAGGATAAGGTATTTGAAGGCTGTTCTGTACAGCTAGCATCTCTTTTTGATTGATGTGCAGGAGAATTTGGCCTGGGCTCCACTTGCTCTGAATGCATTTGCCTGCCATGTGAGCCCCTGCATGCATACTCTGATGCATCTGTTGTCAGGGTTTGGGCGGCGAGGAGTTGAGTGAAAGGCAGTCCCTTGTGGTTGCATGCTTCTGCCCACCAAAGGAACTCTGCCCTTATACAAGGTATGACTGGAATGACTGTTTCCAGGTCCTGAGAATGTTTGCACCAAAGACTTTTCAAGTACCATTGAAGTTTCCTCATATGCAGTCTTGCATATGGAATTAGCAGAATACATGATGCCATGAACCCTAGGGCTTGCAGTATTTTCCTTGCAGATAGCTGGGTTTTGGTGGCCATTTGTTTGAAGTAGTTGGTCAAATAGAACTGTATTTCTGGAATGAGAAATGCCATCTGGGAAGTTGTGTTCAGGCTTGCGGCCAGGAATACAATTTTTTGACTGGGCACCAGTTGTGATTTTTTTCGTTGATGGTGTACCCCAATGAAGTGAGGAGGTGTTTTACAAATGCCAGGTGCTGAAGTAGCAATTCTTGACTGTCCGCCTGAATCAGGCAATCGTCCAAGTATGGGAAAATTTGGATATTTCTCTGCCTGCAGTATACAATGGCTGGAGCCAGGCACTTTGTGAATACTCTGGGCACAGTAGATAAGCCAAAGGGAAGTGCAGAGAACTGATAGAGCCTGCTCTGAAGTGCAGATATTTCCTGCAAGACTCCCTTATGTGGATGTGCATATAAGCTTCTTTTAAGTCTAGGGTGACTAACCAGGCATCCCTTGGCTGGCATAGGGAGAAGCTGTTGCAGGGTAAGCATCTTGAATGTTGAGACCACCAGAAAGGTGTTGAGAATGAATAGATCCAGGATTGGGCACCAAGAGCCCTCTTTTCTGGGCACCAGGAAAAGTCTGGAGTAGAAACCCTGCCCCCTTTGTTCTACTGGAACAGGTTGAATAGCTCTGATATTGAGTAGGGAAAGTACTTGCTTTTGAGCCTCTGCCCACTGGTTTAGAGGAAGGTATGGAAACCCCATTGGGGTTGGCAGTGAATGGAAGTAGAATCTGTACCCATGGGATACTATGTTTAGGACCCATCGGTCCTGAGTAATGGACATCCATTCTTTTGCATGAAAGGCCAGTTTTCCTCCTAAGGGCACAAGTAATTGGGCAGGGCTGGGAAGGCTAATTGAAAAGTCATTGTGAACTCTTTCCATAAGGGGGTGTCTTACCACTCCCTGTTTTTGAGGTGGGAGCACTCCATTGTTTAGATCTCTGCATACCCTGAGACTGTAATATGAGGGGCCTGTTTCCCCTGGGTATGGAGTGAGAAGGCCTGAAAGGGGCAGGAAAGGACCAACTTAATGCCTACTGAATCTAGGTGGCTGCACTTGGAAGAATTCTTTAACAATTTGCATACATTTAGCTTTTTCTTCCATCTTTTTAAGAACAACTTCTGCTTTAGTGTCAAACAAACCATCCTTATGTAAAGGAGCATCTAGTAATTTTGATTTGACATGGTCTGGCAATGTTTGTTCCTTCGGCCAAGCATGCCTTCTCAGTACAGACCCAGTGACTGCATCCCTGCAAGATGTATCTAGGGCATCAAAGTCGCACTGCAAAGTATGCTTACTAACTTGGCTTGCAGAATGCATTAACTCTTGTAAATCTTTATTTTCTGCACAATCTGGGAGAAACACCATTTTTTGTTTAATTAGTCCCATAATATGTTGCTGATACTTCAGCATGTGAAATTGGCAATTCAATGCCCTGATGGCAAGAGTTGCAGTGGTATATACCTTCTTACCCATCTGCCTAAAGGGAATCCCTGTCTGAAGGGGTAGGGTTTTTGGCTGTGGTAGCCTTAATCCCTTTAGGTCGCTGGGAAATGGTCTCTGGATCCGCAGTAGTAAAGAGAAATTTGTGACAATCGGGTACTCTGTAGTACCAGTCAGGTTTTCTAGGGGCCGGGGGTAAAGTGTCTGGAGTAAGACTGGATTCCATGAAGACATCTACAACATCCAGGACAGGGGGTATAGCTAGAGGCCTGTGCTGAGGCAACTCTAAAAATTCTGAGTCTCTTTTTGGACTGAGGGTGGTCCTAGCATTTCCAGTGGATATGCTCTCTTAAAGTATGCAAGGTTTCACCAAAAGAAAAATCCTCTGGATGGGGAGGCAGAAGGAATAGATTCCTCTGCATCGGAATCCTCATAGGTTGATAAGAGCATGTCCTGATAATCAGAAGGGTCAGAGTCAGTGGACTTCTGGTCTGTAGAATCAGAATGAAACTCAATTCTTTGTCTCTTAGCAGGGGAAGGCTGGCTTCACCTAATTAGGGTAATAACGTCTTCAGCCATTCTAAGCATTTGTTTTTGTGGCATGGGAGCTAGAGCATGCACTTTGGTCATTGATTTTCTAGGCGTAGTGCATACTACGGGCCTGAGAAACTCGGTAGTTTTAGCTAAAAATGAAGTTGTCGGTTTAATTTGAATATCGGCAGGTCAGAATACACCCTCAGAAGCCGGTGCCTGCACAGCGGCTCCGGACACATCTGAGGTAGAGACATCAGCAGGTTCCATAGTTGAAGAAGCATCTCGTGGCATACCAGACTCCGAATGGGTCTCAGCAGAGGCCTGCAAATCTGTAGAAGTGGGCATCAGAGGCTGCAAAGGCTCTTCACCGAGTACCGTCTGACTGGCGACTAGCTTAACAAAAGCGTTGTCGACAGTTTTGGACCTATGTGGTCTTTCTCGGTCTATCTTTAAGTTTTTTTTTTCGGAAAATTGGTAGTCGGATGGCTTATCGAAGCCACTTCGGAATACGGAGAACGAGAGCAAATGAATTTAGTGACAAAGATAACCAGACGACGAATGGTTCAGGCATTAAGGCACAAAACTAACAGCAAGGGACGTCGTGGTCTGGGCCTAAACAGGTGACGCTGTAAGAATGAAAATCTCTGAGGTATTTGTTTTCCACAGGCAAGACAATTGTTAACGTTTTCTGACATCGGCTAGAGCAAGAAAAAAGGATCCCCAACAGGGTACTTTAAGACTTCAGGTTTGAAACTCGAAAAACGAAAATTTCAGGTAACAGCCGACTGGCACTTGCAAACTGCTTCTGCTTCAGGCTCCTTCTTGGCAAGAAAGACTGATGTATGGCATCAGCTGCCTGTTTTATACTCCTGACGAACTGACGTCATGGAAGAGGCGACAGCATCCAATGCAGAAATCCTAAGACTCTGGTATTCAGGCCAACTGAGGGCTACCTGCAGGCAGATAACCCAAGTGTGATGACTGCAACAGTGAAACAAAAATCATGATGAGGGAGTCCCCCTCTGGCTGACACGCACATCCGGACAATATACCAAAGTCTAAATGCTACTGCAAGGTATGTGCGATGGCACACATCATTCAGCATACATCGGCTATAGAGAGATGTCAGGTGTAAAGCAGATGTCAGCATGTACCTACCTCAGAAATGAATGCCGCAAAGCACCAGCCTGATAAAAATGAGTAACAGGTAACCAGGGATCAGGCAAGCATCAGGGGGAAGGCAATACTGCAGCATATAGAAGAGAAGGGCATCTATGGTTATGGTAAGATTTTACACAACTATTTTATTTCCTTCTCTTCATATGCTGCAGTATTCATAGCATGAGGGAGAATGCCAAAGCTCATGCAGAGGAGGAATTGGGAGGAGCAGTAGAAACATTTTCCACAAAGCCATGGAGAGTAGTTTTGGCAAACCCAGCTCTGGACTTGGAAATAATATCCAGTTTGTAGTACTTGGTGAAGGTATGAACAGAGGCCATGTCAAACCCAGAGCTGTTGGACACGCTACACTTAAAGAAATCCCAATCCCTCAGAGCTACACGCTCCAGGGATCTAAACCTTGTCATCACAATAAACAAAACATGCTGGAGGGATAGGTTCCTGACCCAGAGACTCCCCAGACTCTGGAATAGATTGCCCATACATGTCAAGCAGAGTGCCTCTTTGGACCTCTTCAAGAAGAACCTTGACGATTGGATGGGAGAAAGGAAATTCACCCCAGGGATCACGTCAGTCGCCCTGCTAGACAGGGGTCCAGGAAAGTAAATAATGTGGGAAGAAATAGCCAGGGAATTGTTATGGCTAGGCTTGTATAGGCCCTAGGGCTGATAGCCTAGTACCAACCTATGAACCTATGAACCAGAGGACCAGGTAGCTGCTTCCAGGATGGAAGCCATACCGAATCCTTTAAAGAAGGCCTCAGAAGAGTGCACAGCCCTAGTAGAGTGTGCCCTTACAGTGGAAGACGGATCCTTTCCATTGGCTGAGTAGCAGAAAGAAATGGCTTTACAGATCAAAGAAAAAATAGTTTGCTTGGAAACAGATTGGCCCAGGGTCCTTGGTTGATAGACAAATCTGTCAGACTTGCGGATGAGCTTGGTTTTGCACAAATAGTATCAGAGTTGTCTGTGAACATCCAAGTTGTGGAGAATCCTCTCACTGCAGGATTGGAGAAAAGGGAAGAAGTTACGGAAGACTGATAGCCTGATTCCGGGATAACTCATTTATCACCTTGGTAAAAGAGGTAGGAATGTGAAGGATATGACTGTGCATAGCCAGTTTTCATTACCTGAGATGACGGTTATACATCCCAAAGATTTGGGGTTAATACTGTGTGGCCATTGTTCAATGTGTAGTTATACTGTAGAGGCTTTTACTTGTATAAATAGGATTATGATTATTTTTAGGCCAAATTATATATTTTATTGTAATACAGAGGGCATTATTTACATATTAAAATATGACTAGTTTATTTTATATGGGGGAAGCTAAAAGGGCATTAAGAGTGAGGCTACAATAACATGTAAGGGATATTAATAAAGTGTAAAGTCCTTTGGCAGTTCATTTTAATTTATGTCATGATGGGGATGGTAGTTGTTTAAAAGCTAGTATTCTGGAAAAGGTTAAAACTTTTCATGGTATTGATTTAAAAAATCAATCGCTTTATAAGGAAGCTATTTTTATTTTGAAATTTGGAACAGTTTCTAAAGGTCTGAATGTTGATTTTAATTGGAAGTTGTCACTGTAGATGGAGTGTAAACTTTTGCTAGATAATTATTTAATTGTACTAATTATTGTTTAGTAGTATTTTGTATTTAAGCAAGTTTGTTTGAATGTTAAAATAACTCTTGAAAGGCTAGTGGCTGAGAAACTAGAGTCTTGATACACAATTTTTTATTTTAATAAACATCTTGGATACGCTGGTACTATGTTTTTTTATTGTTTCTACATTCTCCTGGTGGTTGTGGATAGCTCATTTGCCACCTTGGGCATGAAGGATGGATTAATCCAAAGAGAAACCCTGTCCCATTGAAAGACAGTGAAGGGAGAAGAGGCCATAAAGGCTTGCGGCTCAGAAACCCTTCTGTCAAAGGTAATAGCCACTAGAACAGTTTTCCATGTGCAGTGTTGCAAGGAGGATGATACTGCTGGTTTGAAAGGGGCTAGGCTAAGTTTTTCCAGGACAAAACTGAGATCTCAAAGTGGAGGCACTGTTTTCCTTGGTGGTCTAATGTGAAGGACTCTCTTTAGGAACAGCTTGACTTCCAATCTGGCAGCCAAGGGAGGAGTCATAGGTAAGCATGCTGAGATGGCAGACAGATGTGCCTTAACAGAGGAATATGACAAGCCAATATTAATTCACACAGGTAAGAGAAAACCACTGGCACCTCTACATTCAGTGGTAGTAAACTTTTTCTAAGACACCAGAAGGAAAACTTTTTCTATTTGGAGACATAGGATTTCCTAGTAGTGGGTTTTCTGGCCTCCTGTAGAACTTTTAGAACATCCTCAGTGTAAAGGTGTCTAAAGGCAATCAAAGCCCCATCACCCAGAGTCAAGATTAGGGTCGACATCTGTGGATGTACTAGAGTTCCCTTGTCCTGTGCAAGTTCATCTTAAGGGTAACTTGTGGTGACTGCCCTTGTCTAAGTGTAGAAGAATGGGGAACCAATGCTGTCTTGGCCAAAAGGGGGTCACCAGCAAGATTTTCAGTTGTTCCTACTGAATTTTCAGCAGAACCTTCTGAATAAATGGGAAGGGGGGAATGCGTACACAAACTTCCCTTTCCATGGAAAGGATAGAGCATCCGCTGCCTTCCATGCCCCAGGATGTAGAATCCCATCGACGGACAAGTCCAGGAACACATCCCTGTTCAACATCCACTTGTGGGACTGAGTCATGGACCTGCTTAGAGTGTCTGCCACCACATTCTGAGCTGACAGAATGTAAGCAGCCTGGAGTGAAACCTAACTCTGCTGGGATATCTCTTAGGTATACAATGCCAGTCTGCAGAGGATATAGGACTTTGTCCCTCCCTGCTTTTTGATGTACCAGAGGGCTGTGGTATTGTCTGTGAACCACCTTAGGTCCACTGGTGAAATCCTGGACTAAGATTTTGAGGGCAAAAATCAAAGCTCTCATTTCCTTTATGTTGATATGTTCTTTTGACTGAGGAGGGGACCACACATCCCTGACCTTCCACTTTCCTATAGCTGCACCCCATCCTGTATCCATGTACAGATCCTGGTTGGATGGAAGTGGTTGAAGGGGCAGGCCTGGATTTCTGGTGACCTGGAAAATCCACCACTCTAACTCCTTTGTCAACAAATTCCAGAAGGTGAGAGTGTTGCTTCCAAACTGTTCAAAGGAACCACTGGAATTTCTTCATATGTAGACTTGGCAGAGGGAAGCACTGGAATAGTTGAGGCCATAAACCCCAGGAGGTGCAGGAACATCCTGGCGTTCACGGAGTGAAATGGTACTAGGTCCTGGAAATATGAGGTTAGACACAGGATCTTTTCTGGGGGTAAGCAAGCTATCATAGTGCTTGTCAGGATCTTGTACCCCAGGATGACACGATTCTGGGAGGAGGTCAGGGAAGACGTTTTGAGGTTGATGGTAAACGTTAGCCCTCTCAGAAGGCACACTGTGTGAAAGATTGTCCAGAAGTACTTCTGGTGATGGGGCCTGGAGGAGCAGATTGTACAAATATGGACATCTGTATGCCTTGCAGTCTGCAGTGGGCTATAACAGGGGCTAAACATTTTGTGAATATCCTTGGTGCCATAGATAAACCAAAGGGCAAAGTACACAACTGAAAATGAGAGGAAGGCACAGAAAAGTGAAGGAATCTCCTGAACCGTTGGTGAATGGGGATGTGAAGGTAGGAATCTTATGTCCAGTGACACATTATGGCTTGAGGGAGAAGAGTAGGAAGGGTCAGCATGTGAAAGGGGGAAACTTTCAGAAAGGTTTAAATGGGACAGGTCTAGGATGGGTCACCAAGGGCCATCCTTTCCTGGGAGCAAAAACATCCTGGAGTAAAATCTTTTTCCCCTTTGAATGGGTGGCACCTCCTGGATAGTGCTCAGAGAAAAGAGAGGAGAGGACTCGTGGAAAGAATGCCATTTGGTCCTGAGGGGGGTTGTGAGATTTCCTTGAAGGTAGGATGGGTTTTCCATACCATGAAGTAACCTTGGCTGATGATGGAAAGGACCCAAGAGTCCTGGGTTATCTGTTCCAAGCTGGGAGAGAGAGAAGTGAACAGAAAGGGGGAGATGGGTCTGGGGCCTGGTAGTCGCATGCTACCAGGTTTGGCCTGAAAAGGACGTTTCTGAGAGGGTGTGGAGGAAGCAAACTTAGCAGCTTGTCTCCTAGCATCCCTTTTACCTTTTGATGGGAGAAATTTAGTTGCCTTCCTGACAAAGGTGGTTCTGGCTGGGTAGTTTCTCTGGAAGCGGGGGATAGGAGAGACAAATGTGTTTTAAAATCTTGGAGTTCCTTCCCCTTTTTCTGAAGAGTTTTAAAAACCTCTGCAGCTGCAGTGCCAAATAAAGCCTTGTGTCCAGAAGGGTATCCATGAGCTTAGCTTTGATATCATCCAGTAAGTGTTGTAATTTAAACCATGGACACCTTCTCAGGACAGAACCTGTGGCTCCAGCCTTAGCCAAAGTCTCCACGGCATCTTAATTGTATTTGGTGTGCCTAGTAACCTGGGAGCAAGAATTAAGGATGCTGGAAAGCTTGGCCTTGTTGGGAGAATTTGGAAGCTCTGACAGGAGTTTCACTGCTCTAGAAGGCCAAGGTTGCAGAAGTATACACTTTTTTCCCCAGCCTCTCCATAACCTTACTTTTCTTATCAGAGGAAAGCAGGAAGGTGCAGGATAAAAGTTTGGAAGCTTTATCTGCTGCCACTGATATAGTAGCTGGGTCAGCTAAGGATGCCTTTAAAAAGGAACTTGGCATCCTCGTGCACCTTGTAAAATCTGTCAGAGAAATTGGGAGCTGGAAGTTGGGAATCTGGGCACTTGGGAGCTGCAGTGAAGGCATCCAAGAAGGCTGTCAGGACTGGAGGGATGGCTGAAGTATTAGAGGATTCCATCTCTAGGAGGTTGTAGTACCTCTTTTGAATCTCAGAAACCTGGCAGAAATCCCACTTGAAGTCCCTCATCTTCAAAATGGTCTCTCCAAAGGAAGTATTCTCCCCAAAGGAATCCATACCATTAGATTCCTCCCCTGGCGAGGCACAACCCAGAGGAGAAGCAATTTAAGTAGAATAGGGAAGAGATTCATCATCTAATGAATCTTCCTCCTCAGAAGAGACATCCTCTGCAGGCCTCTTCAAATGGGAAAAAGGAGTAAAGGCCTGTTCCAGAAAAGAGGAGCCTAACGTCTGGCATAGGGCCATAAAGGCAAGAAAGAAGCCTTGTGTAAAGTTCTGCCAGTCAGGAGTTTGATCAGAGGCCTGATCCTGAGAAGTCAGGGAAAGATGTTTAGCTTTTTTGTTTCTTCTTCTTTGGAGCCTCAGGAGCCAGGCAATGAAAAGAAGAGGGGACCTAAAGTCAGGTGGCATTCCACGATGTCCCTTAACATCCTCACGAACAATCTGCATCACACCTCGCAGGCCTTTAGAGATAACCACCCATGGATTCCCCCTCAGTGCCCGAATCAGACACCTGTGAATCCCTCTGGGAAGTGCCTACAGATTCCTTGACTGCTTCCACTGAGGTACCCCAAAGGTGGCTCTGCAGATTCCGTAGTGGCCTCCGAGCCTTCATCAGCCTCAGGAGGGACGCCAGGAGTGGAGGGAGCAGCTGTAGATCAGGCAGAGGCTTCTTGGCCTTCTTGAGTTGTGGTTCTTCTGAAGGACCCGACGCAGGATCCATGTCTAGAGCTAAGCACTTAAGGTGCTGATTCCCTAAATATAACATAAGGGACACTAAGGGACACTAAGGCAGCTACACAGGGTTTTAGAAACAAAGGACTTGCAGATATCGCAGGATGCCCTTCCTAGCTGACATATACTCAAGAATAAACCAACACAGTAGCCAAAAGGAAAGAAAAAAACCCTACAGAGTACTTATCTGAAGCTCAAAACCGAGATCTCTGGCGAGCGATGACCGGAGCTGGCAGTCGGACAGGCAGCAGAAAAGTTCTGAGGTAGGTATATGCAGACATCCACTTTATGCCAGATGTCTCTTTATGGCTGACATATGCTGAGTGAAGTGCGCTGTCACACGTACCTTGCAGTAGCACTTAGACTTTGGTATACTGGTCGAACATACCAGTCAGCCGGAGGCAGACTCCCTCACGTTATGAATACTGCAGCATATTAATAGGACATCATGTTATAGGTGGTAATAGACCTATTTTCAACATATGCATGCTGATACAGGGTATCACGTCCCAACCTATCAAATTCAGACAATAACTTTTCCAATATTACCTTCTCCATTATTTTTCCACAACATGAAAGTAGACTTAAGGGTCTATAGGACTCTGGGTTTGTTCAACTCCTTTCCCTTAAAGGGACAAGCTTATAAGCTCAGGTCTCCAATCTTGAGGAATCTCCCCATACTTAAATGGCCTAGTGAATAACAGATATAATGGTACCATAAGTTCATGAAGTATTCTCAGGTCATTATTACTAATTCCGTCTCCTCCCTGTGCTTTGTTTGGATCCAGTTTGTGCAGTTCTTTTTCAATATAATCTAATCTGATTCCAGTATCTGGGGTTACATGGATGTCACTAGGACAACCTATCACCCCTTTTGTGGAGCCAAACTGTTTTGCATATTTTGCAAATACATCTATAATCTGTTGTCTGAGAATAAATTTTAGAATCTGCACACAGTTTATCAATTTTTAAGCCTTTACTCCTTCCACATCTTGTAGACTACAAAAATGTTTCCTATTGTGCTGAATATCTTTACATACATCTTTATATACATTTTCTTCAAATTTTTCTTGATCTGGTCTTGCACTACGCTTACTCTGTTTTGTCCAGCTTGTTTATTTCAGTTTTCAAAGCTGTAGTTCAACCACTCTTCCATTTCTTATATTTTTTGTCTCTCACCTTAATTAGATACCTTGTTCTTATGGAAAAATATCCTCCTGACGTTCTATGCCTAGAGCCTGATGATAAACTGTTTTTGATTTCTTGCACTCAATTTCTTTCAAAACATTCCACATTCCATCTGCAGTTTTTCAGTAGAACACTTCACTCCAGTTAGTTCTACATAGTGACTGTTTTGCTTCCATATAATCTGTAATTAACCTTCTGCACACTGGTTCAGATTTCAGTTTGGTAGAATTATCTAGCAACAAATTAACCTTTATAACCCCATGATGACTGCACATCAATGGCGGTGAAACTTGAACTGAAGTAACAGTCATTTCTTTAAGAACACAATGTCTAGTATGTTTCCAACCCCTGGTAGTTTTATTTATTTTTTTTACAATCTGAAGCAATTGCCATTCCTGAATATACACTGTCAATAGTTTCCTTCCTAATATTGTTGAATCAATATTATTCCAGTCTGTTTTTGTACGTTTAAGTCCCCAGCTAAGAGCTTTCATAAGAGGCTAAGGAGTTCCGTTTTACTTGGTTGTTGAGATATTTAGAAAAATGTGAAAATTACATGTATATAAATCAATATCACAAAAAACAGTTAATATTTATTCATCTGCACTAGACAGAGGTTAAATATTAATGCAGTTGAGTTTGCTATTGTGCAAGCTTTAAGATGAAATCTTAAAAAGTTTTATTTTTTATTAAAAACTTTGACCATAGCATGGTTTTGGAATTACTGATGCAAATATGAACAAGCAATATTTGACACCTAGAGGCATTAGTATGAGAAGTGCAGATGCACCTGGAGACACTCGGATGTAACGAGTTAAAGTTAAAACGACAAAATATGAATCAAAGTAAATCTTGTTAAACTCTCTCTTCCTACCTACAAAGAGTGAAAAATAGTGATAAAATATAAATTGAAATAAAACTTCTCTTACCAGTCAACTCCACAGTAAATAAACCAAGGTAGGAGTGTTTAGATATGCTCAGGACAATGTCCAGGAGCACTTCCCTGTGAGGCATCCATTTGTGGGACTGTTTCAGACCTGCTCAATCTCTGCCACTACATTTTGGCTGGATGGGATATACACAGCCTAGGGAATCTGAAGTTTGACAGACAATTCCCAAACTTCCAGAGTTAGTCTGCAAAGGAGAGAAGACTTTGTCCCTCTCTGTTTGTTCACACATCACAAAATAGTCATGTTGTCTGACAATTTTTAGAAAGCCTGGGATGAAGAGGGTCTGAAAAGTCTGAGGAGCCAGCAGAAGTACCCTCATTTCTTTTATATTGATGTGTTCTCTTCTTTGAGGGGGAGACCAGGTTCCTTGTACGTTAAAGGAGCTGAATGCTGTTTCCCATCCTGTGTCTAAGGCATCTGTGAACATCTCCTGGACCGGTGATAAAGGATGGAGTGGGAAACCTAGGTTGGCAGTTAACTGTTGAATCCACCAGGTCACCTCCATCTTCAGACAAGGGAGAAGGGGAACTGGAAACTTTAGAGGATGTGCATGTTGATTCCACACTGATTTCAGGAAGCAGTGTAATTTTCTCATGTTCAGTTTTGCCAGAGGAAGCACTGGGATGCTGGATGCCATTAAGCCAAGGGTTCTGAGAATGGTCCTGGCAGTGATACGAGTCAGAAGGATGAGGCTTTGGAAAAAGAAAATGAGCTCCTCAGCCTTCTGAGTGGGGAGAGAGACCTTCATAAGGTTATATTGTAGCATGCATCCTAGAAATATCTGGTCCTGGGATGGGGAAAGAGCAGATTTTTGGTAGTTTATTTTGAAACCCAGCGAGAGATGGCGGATTTTAAATTGTGCTCCAATGCTCCTGGACTGACTGCTTGAATGAGATGGTCGTCCAAGTATGGAAAGGCCTGAATGCCTGGAATTCTGCAGTAAGTAATTACAGGGGTTAGACATTTCATGAATACCCTTGGGGCAGTGGAGAGACCAAAAGGCAAGACATAGAACTGAAAGTGTCAGGCAGCCACAGAGAATCTTAAACTTCCTAAACTTGGGATGAATGGGGATGTGCAAGTAAGCATCCTTTATGTCTATGGAAACTATGTAGGCTTATGGGATGATCAGGGGAAAAAGGGTTTGCAAGGTAAGCATTCTGAATGTAGGCACTTTTAGGATGGTGTTGAGGTAGGAGAAGTCGAGGATATATCTCCATGGGCCCTCTTTCCTTGGTACCAAAAACATCCATTTCTCCTTTGATTGGATGGTACTGGTTGAATCATGCCTTGATCCAGCAGGTCTTGTAGCACCTTTGGGAAATGTGGAGATTGTGGGATGCCCTGAAGGGCGGGTGAGAATTCCATACCATAAAATAGCCTTCTTTTGTGATGGAGAGCACCCAGGCAGCCTGTGTAATATTTTTCCAAGCTAGAAAGAAAAGGGAAAAGGGGGGATTGCTTGGGGTCCAAATAGTCAGATGGATCCTGATCTGTCTGAAAAGGACTGTTTTTGAGGTGAGGCTTGCAGCGGGTCCTAAGTTGCTGAGATCTCTTACCAGACTTTTATGGCTTAGCTGGGGTCCAAATAGTCAGATGGATCCTGATCTGTCTGAAAAGGACTGTTTTTGAGGTGAGGCTTGCAGCGGGTCCTAAATTGCTGAGATCTCTTACCAGACTTTTATGGCTTAGCTGGAAGAGGCCATGACATTGTTCTAACACTGGTTTAGAAGGATAACTCCTTTGGAATTTTGGTACAGAAGAGACCAGCATGTGTTTCACTTCCTGCATCTCTTTTCCCTTCTCCTGTAAGGTTTTGAACAATGCTGCACCAGCAAGACCAAACAGGGCTAAATTGTCCAGGAAGGCATCCATGAGTTTGGATTTAATGTCCTCTGGTAGAGCCTGTAGCCTCAGCCAAGCAAATCTTCGTAAGACCAAGCCCATGGCAGCTGCCCTAGCTGAAGCCGCCACAGCATCGTAGCTACATTTTACAGTGGCAGGCCACTTGAGAGGAAGCTCCAATCAGGGATGAGGCCAAAGACTTACTCTTTGAGTCTGGCATTGTGTGAAATAAATTGTGAAAGTTAGGGCAAGAGTTCCAAGGTGTATTTATTCATGAGTGTCTGACAACTGATAGCCCTACAGGCAAGGGTGGCAGAAGTGTATATTTTTTTGCCCACCCTCTCCATATGTCTGTCTTTGTCAGAGGGAAGCAGGGTGGTGGAGGGAAGTAACCTAGAGGCCTTATCAGAAGCCACATTGATGACAAAAGGGTCAGCAGAAGGGGCTTTGAGCAAGAACTTACAGTAGTCAGGCACCTTGTAGAAACTGTCTGGTTTCTTAGGTGTGGGAGGCTGGGAATCAGTGGCTTTACTGGAAGAAGCAAATAAATATATCTAATGCAGGTAGTGACAGGAGGTATGGCTGAGGGACTAGGAGTATCTACCGGTAGTAGTCAATAGTATCTTTTTTGGGACTTCATACATCTGACAACTATCCCATTTGAAATGTTCACTCATCTTACTCAAGGTCTCACTGAAAGTAATCTTCTTCACTGGAGAGTCGGTACTGTTGCAATCCTCCTCCAGGGAAGCGTAACCCAGCAGGGAGGGGATCTGAGATGAGTAAGCTAGGGGACTCCCTTTCTGAATACTTTTCCTCCTCGGAAGAAGCCTCTTCCCTAAACAACTTTTGAGGAGAGGTAACCCAGGGTGTGGACGATACTGAATTCCCAGGAATAGGCCTAAGAGATAAAAACACCCTGTGTAAATTTTTTCCAAATCTGAAGTGGATCAGAGAGTGGTGACAAATGCTTTGTTTTGTTTCTTTTTAGCATGTAGTTCAACCCTGTGCAATGCTGAAGGACAAGATGTAGGCCTGGCTTCAATGATGCCGGAATCCACGTCCTCTCTAACTATAATTTGGGAGATTCTTCTAAGGCCCTTGGTAATCAAAAAGTCTAAGTTTCCTCTGGACATCTGTACAGGATGCCTGTGGTATCTCCAAGAACGTGCTATCAATCCTGATCAACAGCAGCCTACACTACAGGCTCAGCCTGTAAATCACACGTAGGGGCTGAATGCTTCTCTGGGCTAGCAACTGCCTTGGGAGAGACGCCAGCCACAGAAGGTGCAGCAGAAGTTTCAGATCTAGGATTCTTGGCATTCTGCTTCATAAGTGACTCTGCCTCAGGCCTTGAGGAACCCTCCAAAGCACTCTTTGCAAGGAGTTTCAAGCGTTGATTCTCTAAATATATAAATGGGAAGCTAACCTACTTCTCAAAGTTTTAGGCACAAAGGCCTGGCAGATTTTATAACATCTATGATCATGGATAGGGCCAAGACAAAAAAAAAAAAAAAAAAAAAAAAGGCACTGCTGGTGATGGTCTTTATGTGGAATTTGATCGCCACATGAACATTTGCCTTTTTTGGATGACATTAAACCTTTACCACAACAAAAAAAGTACAGAAAAGATTCCCCAACTGGACACTTATCTGAAACGTTGGTACTATAACCACTTCGGCGAACAGACCGTACATACGGGTGAAGCACCCAGACTGGTGTCAAAGTTCTGAGGATAGTGCGTGTATAAGTCACTTTTACGGCAGACATCCCACAGCAGCCTACGTGCGACATAACACGCACCCCCTACAAGTGTTTTGTATGCTGGCCAGCATTGGGCTGTTGTGGCAGCCAACTCCCTCATGTTAAGAATACTGCAACATTGGAATAGAAGGACATATATATGTTTTACAGTATAATAGAAGAAAGGCTGGGCAAAAGCAAATTTAATGTTAATATGCTGTGGTGGGGATGTGTTGTAGAAGTGCACTTGTATGTAGATATATTTTCTCATATTTTTACAAGTGTGAATGCCTAGACTAATGCCTTTAGCTTAAGCTGTAAGCAAGTAGGCTTTAAAAATAAGGCAAAATGATGAACGCCATGAAAATGCCAAGTTTCTTACATCTGGAAAAATATCACCTTGCTTTTTTTCTATTAGCAAATGTTCAATGGGAGTCCAGAAGTCTGCTGTACATTGAATTCTGAGTGAAATTTACAAAGATTGATTTTTCGGTTACTTTTCCGAAGAGATGAGCTGTCTGGGGGTTAAAGCAATTAATCTCAAGAGTTCAGAGCATTCTTTGCTGAAGGAAATGGAACATTTGAAGGTACACTGGCAAGCAATTCAATGAAAAATAAAGTCTAACGTTATGGAAAGTGAATAAAAGATAGTAGCCTCCCTAGCAGCCTTAGTATTTTAATTAATTTTATAGAACAGTGTATAATTTAGGTTTATTTCAAGATAGCCAAGTGAACTCTTTCTTAGGGCTAAAAGGTAATGTTTTTTTAAAACATTAAGCTGATTTTCATATCTGGAGGGAAAAGATAGAAGAAAACAGACAGCAATATGTGCAAGTGGGAACACAGGCTGTATCATACACTTCAGCCTTTAGCATGGGTATATCTTAATTTTAGGTTTGGTAAACCCTGTGGGTGCAGCTATTGATTTGTGGCAGCTGTCCCCATCAAGAGTTAAACTTCATGTTTTTGAAGATGTACATCATTTTGTGCGTTTATTCTAAAGTTAACAAAATGTTTTTTTGAAAATGTATTTTTTGTTTGAGGGTTTTCTTTCAAAGTGTTGAAAATGTGACTGTTCTAAATGGAGATGAAAAACAAATGTATAAAAGATCAGCCTACCAAACAGTGTATGTAACACAAAAGATGAAAATAAACATTCCAAAACACTGTCATGTACAATAGGTGAGAAGAATTGCTTTTTATCATAATGCTTATGCTGTTCATATTATCTTGGAATGTAAACTGCCTTACAGGCATACACAAAAAGGAGAGAGTATTGAATTGTATTACGAAATGCAGAGTGCAAACAGTAATGTTGCAGGAGACATTTGGAAAGAAACGAGCATATGAAAAAGGATTTCAGGATGGATATTATGGACAAAGGAAAAGGAGAGTAATTGTACTAATAGCTAGAGGGGTTTCAGAGTGAAAGAAGAGGGGAAAAGACAATGATGGCATGCTTGTGGTAGTAAGGGGCTACTGCTAAGGGTGGAAGATTATGCCAGCATGTAGTTACATTCCATCAAAAAACAGTGTTATAGAGCTTAAGAAATTTTTGGGAGAAAATCAGCTTTCAGCAGGGAATATTACTTACAGCTGGGGAATGGAACTTGAGTTGTAATAGCAAGGATGTATCAGGGAGGCCTAGAAGGAAAATATAACAGAGGATAGATTTCTGAAGAAATGTATGAAAATATTGGATATGGAATATGTGAATTCTGTAGTAGGACCTTGGAAAGAATTTCCATATTATTCCCCAAGGCACAGTTACTGGGCTACAAAAGACAAATTATATTTCTCAGAAGCACATGCATTTAACTGAAAGCTTCCACACACAACCACTATTTTAGATCATGCGCCAATGAAAACGTAGGAGAATAAAATAAAAGTGAAACATTGATGCTTTCGCACTTAACGACTATAAGAGACATTTAAGAAATGGGTAGTAGAAGTTATTTGAAAAGTATTAGGGACGATAGAAATATCTTCAAAAGCTCTGCCCAGTGGTTGGGATAAAAAGGGCAGAAATAAAACAGATATGGTTAAAAACTAATAAAATTAGACAGCTGACAAAGGTTACAGTATTGCAGAATGAGGAGTCTTGGAAGAAGAAATACAAATGCACAGTAGACTGCTGTTAAGCAACTATTTTTGATAGTAACTGAAGACCACAAAAACTTTTAGCACAACCACCTAGGCAGCAGAAAATAGAAAGGGTTGTTGCCAACAAGAAAAATAACCCACAGATATTGAACAGGTTTTAGAGACATTTTGGAAATGTTATGAAAATTTGTATTAAGTAGAAAAATGTGGAAAATAAAGAAAGAGCACAAATGGAAATATTTATGCAAGACTTAATTATGCCAAGGTTAGTGGTAGATGAGGCTCAACAACTAACAGTTAAGACAAAGGGGATGAAAATAAAAATGAAGTATAACCAAGTCTTCTGGAACATGTGGTATTTCAGGGGAAGTTTGGAGTTGGGGAAGAAAGTGATAAAGATCCAGAAGACTAACAGTATTTTAAAAGGAGGGGAAGCATCAAGGCCTTGGAAGAAAGCTGTGGTGACTGCATTACCTAAGGACAATAAAGATCCATCAGAATAGCTTCATACAGGCACATTTCAGTTTTAAATGCATTTACGAAGTGAATGGCAGATAATGGAAGCATTTGCATTGCCTGATACAATAAGGTTAACTGGGAGGATATATGAAGGATTGGAGGCAAGACTTAAAGTGGGAGCATTCCCCTCTGATAGGTTGTGTTTGGACAGAGAAACAGGCCAGGGGTGTCCTCTTTCCCCTTTATTTGCTTTGTATTTAAAGCCACTGGCAAAGAAAATAAAGGACTCAGAAATGCAAAGATATAGTTAGTATCGTATAATCAAGAAAAGTTGGTTTTATTTGCAGATAATATTGTGCATCTCATAAATCCAGAAAAGGACATCTCTGTGTTATGGAACATTTTAAAACAGTTTCAAGTCTTTTTGGGACTGAAACTTGAAGATAACACAAAAGCTATAGCCGTAAATTATGTACCCACACACAAATTGGTTCATCAATATATGGGGACACAATAAGATGTAGTATTTAGGAGTATGTATAAGAAAGTTTCTGTTATGGCAGTTAAGGATGACAACAGGCTAAACAAGAGACAATACAAAAACTGAGAAACTTGCTTATGGATATGGATAGCAAGAAAAAAAAAAAAAAAAAAAAAATTAAGTGAAAATGTTTTTATAGTCCCTTTAAATTTATATATGGGTCAAACATTTTATCAACCAGCAGAGGAAGTTGTGGACAATAATTAGTCAAGAACTGAAGGAATTTTATCTGGCAAGGGAAGACGGTAAGAGTTAAGTGGGACAAGATGATCCTTCC
This sequence comes from Protopterus annectens, assembly GCF_019279795.1. Classification (NCBI taxonomy): domain Eukaryota; kingdom Metazoa; phylum Chordata; order Ceratodontiformes; family Protopteridae; genus Protopterus; species Protopterus annectens. The sequence continues at coordinate 528,623,215 of NC_056746.1, forward strand.
AATAGAACAAGGTGGCTTAGGATTATCTAATTTGAAGCTACATAGTTAAGGCTCATATACACAATACAAACATAAGGTTATAAATTAAAATGGAAAGTGGTGACAATGAACAGGGGTGGGGGTTCAAGAAATACAGCATGGGATCTTGGGTGCATATCCTTCAGGAGAAAGAATAGTTGTCTAAAATCTTAGCAGTGCATATCCTTCAGGAGAAAGAATAGTTGTCTAAAATCTTAGCATAACCATAGATGTCCTTCTCTTCCATGTTGCAATATTCTAGTTGTGGGATTTCCTGCCCTCAGGCGACTCGTACGGCGGCTCCTACACAAAAGCTTTAGCTCGGCTGTTGTAGCATGCGTGGGACGTCAGACGCAAGGCCATAAACCAGGGGCCTTAAATGTGATGTCTGCATGCACAATCCTCAGAACTTGAAGGCCAGCAGGTAGAGTAGAAGGCTCAGCAAGAGGAATGCCATTGGGGACAGGTATGTGACCCTGGTGTCCTTCAGTAGCACAGATAGGTCCAGGTATTAGTTGGGAATAAAGGAAAATGAAGAGGGGGTAATGGTGGGTGGGAAGGAATACTGCAACATGGAAGAGAAGGACATCTGTGGTTAAGGTAAGATTTTACACAACTATTCTATGTCCTTCTATTCCTATGTTGTAGTATTCTAGTTGTGGAAGAGTACCACAGCTTAGATGGATGAGTGGGTGATGGATGCTGATGAGGATTCTGTAACGCCCTGGTGAATCCTGCCCGTGATCTGGAGACTTGGTCAAGTTTGTAATGTTTAGTGAAAGTGTGGATACTGGACCATGTGGCTGCCTGCTTAATAGATACTGTATCCAGACCTTTTATGAAAGCCTTGGAGGTAGCCACTGCCCTAGTGGAATGGGGCTTTTACTCCCACTGTTTTTTTTTTTCATGGTTGGAGTAGCAGAGACAAATGGCTTTTCTGATCCAGCATGCGATGATTTGTTTGGAGATTGGCTTGCCCACGGCTCTGGGGTGGAAGGAAACAAAAAGTTGCTTAGATTTCCTAATGGATTTGGTTTTGCCCAGGTACAATCTTAGTTGCCTGTGCACATCCAGGGAAGTGTAGTACCCTCTCTCCCCTTCATTAGTGGGAGAGGGAAAGAAAGTGGGTAGATGGATAGATTGGTTTAGAGGCAAGTCATTGACCACCTTGGGCATAAAGGAGGGATTAGTTCTCAGGGTGAGTCTGTCCTTGTGGAAGGTGGTGTAGGGGGGCAGGTCATTAAGGCCTGCAACTCTGACACCCTTCTGGCTGAAGTGATAGCCACTAGGACTGTTTTCCATGTACACATCTGTAGGGAAGATGTCCCAGCTGGTTCAAAAGGGTGTTGGGTAAATTTTTCCAGGATGTAGTTAAGGTCCCAGGGTGGAGGGATAGGCTTATTTCGCGGTCTCATGTGTAGCACCCCTTTAAGGAAGAGTTTTATGTCAAGCCTGGCTAGCAAGAGGGGGATCAAGAAGCACGCAGGCTGATATAGTTTAAAGGTGCACTTTAACTGAAAAAAAGGAAAGTCTGCTTTTAATCAATTGACACACACAAGCAAGAACAAGGGGGGTATCAGCAGAGCAAGGGTCCCTGCCCTTGTCCAGACACCACTTAGTAAATCTTTCCCATTTAGCTAGGTAAGATTTTCTGGTGGTAGGTTTCCTGGCCTCCCTCAGGACTGAAAGCACGTCATCTGAGTAGTGGTGTCTGAAAGGAATCAAAAGTTTATCACTCAGAGTCAGGGATAACATCTGCAAGTGTGGGTGGAGGAGAGTTCCTTTGTCTTGTGTCAGTAGTTCCACCTTGTACGGTAACTTGTATTGACTGCCCTTGGCTAAATTGTGGAGTAGGGGGAACCACTGCTGCCTTGGCCAGTAGGGAGTCACAAGATTTTTGGTTTGTCCTTGATTTTCAGGAGGACTAAGGGGGAAGGCATAAAGAAACTTCCCCTCCCAAGAGATGTTGAAAGCATCCACTCTCCATGCTAGAGGGGAGTTGGTCTTTGAGCAGAAGGTCTGCAGCTGCCTGTTCTGGGGGGGGGGGGGGGGAACAAGTCTATTTGTGGAGTACCCCACTGGTGGACTATATGTAGGAAGACCGTACTGTCCAGCATCCATTCGTGCTGTGGAGAGGAAGTCTTGCTTAGGAGATCTGCTTGCTTGTTGTCCTGCAAAGCAATGTAGCTTGCCTGCAGGAACAAGTTGTGGCGAGAGGCTATGTCCCATTATCAGCAGGGTAAGTCTGCACAGATAAGCCTTTGTTCCTCCCAGTTTGTTGAGGTACCACATAACAGTGGTGTTGTCGGTCACTATCAGAAGCACCCCTGGTACAAGTAGGGGGGTAAAGGTCTTTAGAGCTAGGAAGACTGCTGTCATTTCCCTGACATTGATGTGTTTGGCCTGTAGGGCAGGGTGCCACTTTTCCTGAACCCTGTAGGATGCCAGTGTCGCAACCCCTGAATCTGAGACATCTGTATGCATTGTTTGGGTTGGGGTGGGGGGTAGAAGTGGAAGTCCCAGGTTTAGTTGGACTTGCTGGATCCACCAGCTTTCTGTCTTTAGACAGGGAAGGAGGGGAATATCCTGTTCTAAGTGATGCAGGTGTTGGGACCAAATGTTTCTGAGGTACCACTGTAGCTTGCGCATGTGCATTCTGGCCAATGGTAGCATGGGGATGGTTGTTGCTATTAAGTCTAGGAGATGAAGGAATTGCCTTGCTGTCACCTTCTGTGAGGTGTATGATTTCCTTGAAGTTGGAAGTCAGAGATAGTACCTTGTCCTGTGGGAGAAAGGCCTTCATTTTGTCCGATCTGATTCTGCAGCCTAAATAAATCTTGTCCTGGTCTGGGTTCAATGAGGACTTTGGGAGGTTGAAGACGAACACTAGATTTTGCAGGAGGGACGTGGTGAAGTGCAGATGCCTTGAGAGGGTATCTTTTGACTCACTAGTATTACGATGTCATCCAGATAGGGGCAAATCTGGATTCCCTGAGTTCTACAGAAGGTAATGGCTGAGGTTAGGCACTTTATAAACACTCGGGGAGCACTGGATAAACCAAAAGGCAAAGCAATAAACTGGAAATGAGAAGAAGGGCCAGAGAAATGCAGGAATTGTCTGTGGGAAGTCCTGATGGGTATGTGCAGGTAGGCTTCTTTTAGGTCCAAGGTGGCCATAAAGGCCTTGGCTGGAATAAGGGTTAGCAGAGTGGGAAGTGACAGCATTTTGAAGGAGGGTACCTGAAGGTGGAGAGGTCTAAGATAGGTCTCCAAGGGCCATCTTTTTGGGGAACAGGAAGAGATGGGAGTAGAATCCCTTTCCTTCCTGTCCTGAGGGGACAGGTTCTATGGTGCCTAGCTTTAGCAGGTCTGACAAAACTTGTGGAAGGAGATGAAGTTGTTTTTTGGGGGGAAATGGGATGCATTTCCTGGATGGCTTTTCTTTCCAGGATAGGAAATACCCATTTTGGATAATGGATAGTACCCATTGGTCCAAAGGGAAGCAGTGGGGAAGGCGTGCAGAAAGTGGTAGGTGGGCAAGGCAGTCATGCATTACTGGGACCTTCTCTGTCCTGAAAGGATTGTCTGGGCTGAGGAGGTGGTGCAGTAAGTCTGGACGTGGTAGGTCTTCTTGCCCATCTTCTAAATCTGGAAGAGGAAGCACCTATCTGTGGGGGGCTGCACCTTACAAAAGTGGTTTTCGCAAGGTAGTTTCTATAATACTTGGGAATGGGGGACACTAGCACATTTTTTCTTGAAGATTTTTGAAGAGGTCTGCAGACTGTTTTCCAAAAAGGAAATTGTGACCCCAGGGGGTGGGGGTGTCCAAGATCTTGGACTTGAAGTCTTCTGGGAGATGATTCCAGAGTCTCAGCCAGGAGTATCTCCTGAGGACAGAAGCAGATGCTGCAGAGTGGGTAAATGCTTCTGCAGCATCATAGCTGCATGTAATGGAGTGCCTGACAAATTGGAGGAGATGTCACCCTTAATGGGGCTGTCAGAAATAGAAGCCAGCATGGGGGAGGCTTGAGACACCAAGTCTAGAGCATACTTAGTCATGTGGGTCTGATAATTAATAGCTCTGAAAGCCAATGTGGAGGATGTGTATACCTTCTTGCTAGTCTTATTCATAGATCTGTTTATCTTTACCCGTGGGTAGGAGAGAGGGGGAAGGAAGCAGTCTAGATTGCTCATCAGGGGTGGTGACAATCACAGCTGGCTCTGCCAAGGGTGGTTTAACTAAGAATTTTTGTTCCTCTGGCATTTTGTAGAAGCAGTCAGGCTGCTTACGGGCAGGTGGCTGTGAGTTTGGGGCCTTGGAAGCTGAATTAAAGGCATCCAAGTAAGCAAGCAGAACCAGAGGGACAGCCAAATGGAAGGGGGATTCCACTTGAAGCAGCTCAAAGTACCTCTTTTGGATGTCAGTCATTTGAGAAGTATCCCATCTGAAGTAATCTTTCATCTTGGTGATGGTCTCACCAAAAGTAATATCCTCGGGGGAGAATCCCCTTCAACAGATTCCTCATCAGGAGGATAATACTCCTGGGGAGATGCAATCTGGGAGGTATATGAAATAAGGAGTCCTCTGATGAAGAAAAGGAAGAATCATGCTCTTCCTCCCTAACCTGAGAGGTCATGGGTAGGAGGGAAGAGGCAAGCCTAGGACTGAGTAAAGGCAGAGTAGTGGAGGCTGAAGGCCTACATGCCATAAAGGCCTGCAAGAGGGGAAGTGAAGGCCTGCCAATCTGGTAGACCGTCTACAGAGGAGAAGCTATGCTTGGTTTTCTGCTTCTTTTTGGCTGGGGTAGAAGATGGAACCAACCTGGAGTCAGGTTTTGAGGTCATCATTTCCAAAGTCTGGATCCCGGTCGGAGGTACCACAGAATCTGGTTCCCCCTTGACATCGATGGTAGTCGGTGTCTGGTTAAGCTCAGAGGATGTGTCAGTCATTGGCTGTGCAACGGCTTCCCCAAAGGACATTGCTGAAGTTGATGGATCCGCCGGGCGCTCAACTCCTAGATGGGCAGTCGGCGGGGCGTCCGGTAGCGAAGTGACAGGCGAATGCCTAGGAATCTCGGCCTTCTTACATGGAGGTTTGGATATGGCCTCCGATGTGGGATCCATTCTTAGGGCTAACCGGTTAAGGCGCTGGCTTTCTAGGTAGAGATTTAAAGTAGCAACATGGCTATGTGGGGTCTTCTGCACAAATGACTGACAAATTCACCAGGCGGAATTGCTCCTGGCCTAAGCAAAAAACACATCTATCATGGGCGTCTTTATGGGGTATCTGGCACCCGCATTGGCATTTTCCCTTTTTACCTAACATCAGCTAAATTCTACAACAACCAAGACTAAGCAATAAAAATCAGCTAAACAAGGAAAAACAGAAACACAACCGGTAACTTAGCTTTTTTGATTCGTAGTCTGAGAAGGAGCGATCATACGATGCGCAGGTCATCTGCTGCTGAAAAGTTCGGAGGACTGTGCATGCAGATGTCACATTTAAAGCCCCTGGTTTATGGCCTTGCGTCTGACATCCCATGCACGCTTCAACAGCCAAGCTGAAGCTTATGTACAGGAGCTGACATACAAGTCGCCTGAGGACAGGAAATCTCACAACTAGAATACTGCAACATAGGAATAGTATGACATCAACCACCATACAGAATACAGTATTCATAAAGTAGCAGACAGTACTCTAAGAATTCAGCCAACATGAGAATGGAGAAGAGAGACTTTGCTGATCGGGATGACTGCAAACAGGGGAACAGAAAATAAGGAGTCTAGAATTTACTAGAGAAAACTAATAAAGGAACCAAGGTATTGGGAGCAAATAACTAGAGAGAAAAATCAATAGGGATGAGGCCAAGATAATGCTTGGACTGCAGACTACAGACTGCCTAACCTACCAGGGACTGATAGAGTATAGCGAAAGGGATGGAGGAATTTTAAATGAAAGATCTACTCTGGTTGGGTTTTTGGTAGAAACAAACAGAACAGATGCTGCTGTTAAAAAGTGATAATTAGTATGACATAAAATATTGCATAACTACACAAATCAAAGTAGGTTAGAAAATATTGGGAAGATAGACTTGGAAAAGCAATTTACAAGAGAACATATGTATTGCTCCAAATTATTAAAAGTCAACAAGGTTTAGGATCTTTACTTGAAAGTGTCTGCATAGGTATTTTTATACTCCAAACAGACTTCAAAGATTTTACCTCGGCCAACTAGCAAATGTTGGAGGTGTGATGGGGAAGAAAGTGACAGAGAACATATGTTTTGGGAGTATAACGAGTTGGCAGATTTTAAAAAAATCTCTTTGGAATACTCTCAAATATTGTGGGAGCAAATGGCTTTAACTTTTCTTTTTGAGTTGGGACACAGGAGCTGAACTGCCTAGACATAGTAAGGCCTCAAGTTTAATTGTGTTGGCCAAAAAGCAATTACTAGAAAATGGAAATCTAAGCCAAAACAAACTGAAGTAGTGAATATTATAAAACGAGGGATAAAAAAACTGCAAAGAGGGATCTTTAGAAAAAGGGAAGGAACAAATTACACAAAAATAAAGGGAAATTGTTAGAACAATACATACAGTATAATGTTCAGGAGGAGGAGTGAGGTTTAAGGGAAGGCAGGAATTCAACAATTTACGTAATGCTGGGACTAATGTCGGCCGCTGTGGTGCAGCGGTTAGCATTGCTGCCTCACAGCAAGTTGCTTTCCGGTTCGATTCTCGGCTGGAGCGCCTTCTGTATGCAGTCTGCATGTCCTCCCTGCAATCGACTAAACTTTAGAGAGACATGCAGGTAGGTGCGCGAGTGTGTGTGCCTTCTCTGAAGGTTAGGCGCCGGACTGGCAACTAGACACTGTAAAATCTACTGCCAATCATAAAAAGAACAGTGATCCACTGTGGTGACCCCTAACTGGGAAAAGCCAAAAGACTTCTGTAAGGCTGGACTGATAAGCGCAAAGAAAAGATATGCAATGTATATTGCATGAAAATGGAAAAATGTTAATATGGCTTTTCTTTACTATTCATGTATATTTACCTATATATTAAGTGATAACTTTTCTTTTCTTTTTTTTTTTTAAACACCTTTATTAAGTTATGTTATGTCGCCTCACAGCAAGAGGTTCTCCAATTTGATTCTCGGCTGGGGTGCCTTCTGTGCGGAATCTGCACGTCCTCCCTGTGGTCGCGTGGGTTTCCTACCACATCTCAAAGATATGAGGTAGGTGGATTGGACACTCTAAATTGGCCCTAGGTGTGAGTCTGCACGTGTGTGCGCCTTCTGTGGAAGGTTGGGTGCCAGGCTGGCAACGAGACACTGTAAAAAGTACAGTTTTGTACCTACCATAAATGTAGATGTTCGAAGATCCACATTGCTGCAGTCCTAACACTTGGGTAGTCCGCTGTCCCAGTCGGCCCGAATACCAAAGTATATGGCTGACGTCGGTCAAGGCGCATTAGTCTGACGTCAGGACGTCAGAGTACAAATGCGCATGACCGACGTCATATCCTCAGTCTTTTCTTGCCCCAGATGTCAGAAGACCCTAAAAAGATAAGGCTAAAACCAAAAAACACCACACACTCCTGCACCAAATATATATACAATATATACAAATTTACAAGAGTATAACCTCACCCACACAACCACCCCTAAACACAGAGGGGAAGGAGGGAGGGTAAATTGGACTGCAGCAATGTGGATCTTCGAACATCTACATTTATGGTAGGTACAAAACTGTACTATGTTCTTCATACCACATTGCTACAGTCCTAACACTTGGGTAGAATCCCAAAGCAGAGGTAAGGGAGGCTGGCAAATCATAAGGAAGCAGGAGCTGACAACATGCCCTGCAAAATAGCCGTGGCAAAACCAGCCCTAGATTTAGAGTAGAGAGGAAGGTGGTAATGCTTAGAGAAAGTATGCACTGAACTCCAAGTAGCTGCCTCCAAAATATCCTTAGTTGCCACCCCCCTTAGAAATGCTGTTGAAGTGGCAGTAGCCCTAGTGGAATGAGGCCTAATCCCAGCTGGAATCTCCTTGCCATGATGGGAATAACAAAATGCAATGCAAAACCCAATCCACTTAGAAATAGTTTGTTTTGACACAGGCTTGCCCTGAGAACTCAAAGCAAAAGAAACAAACAACTGCTGAGACTGCCTAAAATCCTTAGTCCTGCTTAAATAATAACGCAACTGCCTGTGTACATCTAAAGTGCGCAAAATCTTTTCCCCCTTATTTTGGGGATCTGCATAAAAGGTAGGCAAATGAATAGTTTGGTTTAAAGCCACACTAGAAACCACTTTAGGCATAAAGGAAGGATTAGTACGTAAAGATACCCTATCCTTATGAAAAATCAGGAAAGGCTCAACCGCCATAAGGGCCTGCAATTCAGACACCCTTCTTGCAGATGTAATGGCTAACAAAAAGGCAGTCTTCCATGACAAATATTTCAATTCAGCAGTAGCTGCAGGCTCAAAAGGTTGTAGAGTGAGTTTCTCCAACACAAAATTGAGGTCCCAAGCAGGAGTAGGAGCTCTACGTGGGGTCTTATATTCTTTGCCCCTCTAAGAAATTGCTTGAACAAAGGATGAGAAAACAATGGTGGGTCACAATCATAGTGAGCTGAAATTGCTGCAGCATGAATCTTAATGGAAGAGAAAGACAAACCTTTGTCCAATAACTCAGTAAGATATTGAAGAGCCACACTCAAATTTGGCTCAGAAACATCCAAATCCTTTGCTGCACACCAAAATAAAAATCTCTTCCATTTTCCTGCGTACACTTTCCTTGTACTAGGTCTTCTGGCTTCCATAATCACATTCAAAACTTGTTGAGGAAGCTGAGACCTGCCATGGTTCAAAACAGAATAAGCCAGGCTGTTAGATGAAGAGAGTGAAGCTTGACATTGAGCAGATGCCCGTCCTTCTGAGACAATAGGTGTGGAATCAAAGGTAAGGGCCATGGAGGCTTCCTTACCAGACTCCTCAGCAATGGGTACCAGTGCTGCCGAGGCCAATCTGGAGCTATTAAAATCATCCTTGGCTTGTCTTGTCTGACCTTTAGAAGTACCTTTGGGAGGAGAGGCAGAGGTGGAAAGGCATACACATGAAGATTTTTCCAACTGAAAGAAAGAGCATCCACTTTCCAGGCTGTGTGATGAAACCTTTTCGTGCAAAACTTTGGCAGCTGGTGGTTTAGTGGAGAAGCGAACAGATCTATGTCTGGAGTTCCCCATGACACTGTCAATGTCTGAAATACATGAAGATCCAGTTTCCACTCGTGGGGATCCATGATTTGCCTGCTTAACACATCTGCTAAGGAGTTCTGTGCTCCTGGCAGAAACCTTGCTTGAAGATTCAGCTGCAAGCTTAACGCAGTCTCCCACAAAATCATTGCTTGCCTGCATAGAGGATAAGAATGTGTTCCCCCTTGTTTGTTGATGTACCACATGACAGTTGTGTTGTCTGTTAGAATCATCACCTGCCCTGGAAGAAGTAAATCCTTGAAAGCCAGTAATGCAAACTGGACTGCTAACATCTCCATGTTGATATGTAGATGCTGCAGTCTGGCAGGCCACTTGTCTTGTATCCACTTTCCATTCAGATGAGCTCCCCAAGCTGTGTCTGAGGCATCTGTCGTTAGAATCTGACTCGCCTCTGGCCGGGTCACAGAGAGTCCCTTGTTTAGGTGACATTCCTGAGCCCACCACAAAAATTCCTTTTGAATGCAAGCTATTATTTGAATGACAGTGTCCAAATCCTGGCAGTGCTGTGTCCATACATTTTTGAGATACCATTGTAGCTTCCTCATATGCAGTTTGGCATTGGGAAGCACCAGAATACAAGATGCCATGAACCCTAAGGCTTGAAGGACTGTCCTTGCAGTCAGCCCGGACTGATGAGATAGTTGATGGAAGTAAAGAGAAAGATTCTTTTGTTTGTCCGGGGTTAAAAAGGCCATCTGGGTTGCTGTATTCAGTCTCACACCCAGAAAGCACATGTCTTGAGAGGGTACTAGACTGGACTTATTTCGTTCACAGAATACCCTAGGCATCTTAGCACTGCTATCACATATTCCAAATGCTGAAGAAGCACGTCCCTTCCTTGAGCCAGAATCAGGCAATCGTCCAAATAAGGATAGATTTGTATTCCTTTTAGCCTGAAGAAAGCTATCACTGGAGCCAGAACCTTTGTGAATACTCTGGGCGCAGTAGATAAGCCAAAGGGCAATGCAGAGAACTGATAATGAGAATTCCCAGCTCGAAAACGCAGATATTTCCTGCAAATTAGTCTGATAGGAACATGAAGGTAAGCTTCCTTGAGATCCAAAGTTACCATCCAGTGATCTTTGCCCAGCAGAGGTAAAAGCTGTTGTAACGTCAACATTTTGAACTTGGGAATGTCCAGATAAGTGTTGAGGATAGACAGATCCAAAATTGGTCTCCAAGTGTTCCCCTTTTTTGGTACAACAGGCGAGAATAAAATCCTAGGCCCCTTTCTGGCACAGGAACCGGCTGAATGGCCCCTATTTGGAGCAACAGAGAAATTTGCTTGTGAGCCTCTTTCCTTTGTTGAGGAGGAATGTCTGGCATGCCTTTGAAAGGAGGCAAGGTATGGAAATAAAACCTGTAACCGTGGTGAATGATATCCAATACCCATCTGTCTTGGGTAATTAAACTCCAGTTTTCTTTGAAAAGTGCCAACCTTCCTCCCAAAGGTGCTGCCAGACGAGAAGATTCTGGCAGCTGAAAAGGCAGGTCATTGTGTCTGTTTACGAAAGGACTGACCCCTGCCCTCACCAGAAGACTGAGCAGGTGAAATCCCTGTTCTAGGCCTAAAAGACCCTTGAGCTCTGCCTCTACCACGTCTAGACCTACCCCTAGACTGGGAATCATAAGCAGGATATGTCCACCCCTTGGTAGGCCAATTTCTACTAAACTTCGGAGGCTGAACCTGCAAAAAATCTTTAACAGTCTGCATAGACTTAGCCTTGTCTTCCATTTTCTTTAGAACTGCTTCCACAGGCGAACCAAACAACACATCAAATTGTAAAGGAGCATCTAAAATCCTTGTTTTCACATGCTCAGCTAAATTCTGATCCCTCAACCAGGCGTGCCTGCGAAGAACCGAACCAGTGGCAGCCACCCTCGAAGAGGCCTGCACAGCATCAAAACCACATTGCAAAGAATGCTTACCCACCTGTTCAGAAACATGAACTAAATCCTGCAACTCTTTACACTCAATACCTTCCGCCAAAGCATCTACCTTAGACTTTAATTGTGAAAGGAGATAATTTTGGTATTTCAACATGTGAAACTGGCAATTCAAAGCTCTCATGGCCAAAGTGGAAGAAGTATACACTTTCTTTCCCCATCTATCCAAAGCCCTAGCCTCTTTATCTGGAGGAACAGGATTTTTAACAACAGAAGCCTTAACACCTTTAGGCCCCTGTGAAACAGTTTCTGGGTCTGCCCTAGGACTCTTAAAAAGATACTTATGAGCTTCAGGCACCCTATAATATCTATCCGGTTTAACTGGAGCAGGAGGCAAAGAGTCAGGGTTCAGAGAAGCCTCTGCAAAACATCCTCTACCACATCTAGAACAGGAGGTATAGCTAAAGGCCTATGCTGGGGTAGAAACAAAAATTCCCTAAGCCTTTTCCTGGAATCAGAGAAATCCTGACCTTCCCATTTAAAATGCTCCCTCATGGAATGAAGAGTCTCTGAAAATGAAAAATCCTCAGGAGGAGAAGCAGGAGGAGTAGAATCATCTACATCAGAATCAGAGTAAGGGGAATACTCCTGCAAATCTTCAGCCGAAGACTCAGAAGCATCCGAACACTGCTCAAAACTCCCAAGCTCAGGTTCCACCCTAGGCCTCTTATCAGGAGGGGGCATAGAACCTCTAATCATTGTAATCAAATCTTCTGCCATCTTAAGCATATGCTTCTTAGGTACAGACCCTGAAGAACTAGGGGTAACTCCTGAAACAAAACCTGGCCTGCCCCTGGGAGAAGCCTTGGAAACAGCAGGGGAGGGCCTAACCACCTTAGGAAGGGAGGGAAGAACAGCTACCTGAGAAGCCCCTTCCGCCTGGCCTACCTCCTGAGAGGTCACATCTTGCAGTAATAAAGTCTCTCCCTGGGATTCCAAAGAAATTTCTGGCTGAACCCCTGGCTCCACCGAGCCCTCTAAAGAACCGACGTCCGGGACGGACGGTTCTTCCAGCCTAGGCTTAGCTGTTTTGTCCTTGCGCTTTTTGGAAGCGGGCGTCGGAGCATCCGACGGCATTTTATAATTACACCGCTTCCCAAAAACTAACCTGGCACAATCTAATCTTCTCTTTATAGTGTGTTTGTTAAATCTAGCACAAGAGCGACAGCCAACAACGTCGTGCTCAGGCCCTAAGCAAGGTATACACAAGGTATGGTAATCCCTATGAGGTATCTGTTTCCCACAAGAAATACAGTTATTCACTTTTTCTGACATCCGGTAAAATACTGAGGCAAGAAAAAAACAAAATAATCCCCAACGGGGTACTTAGCCAACTTGAATTCGGTCTGAAACTCCGACTTCGGAAAATCTCAGAACGCCAACCTGCACTTGCAAAACTGCTTCTGCATCGGACCATGCGGCAAAAAAGACTGAGGATATGACGTCGGTCATGCGCATTTGTACTCTGACGTCCTGACGTCAGACTAATGCGCCTTGACCGACGTCAGCCATATACTTTGGTATTCGGGCCGACTGGGACAGCGGACTACCCAAGTGTTAGGACTGCAGCAATGTGGTATGAAGAACATCTCCACTGCCAATCATGAGCGGACAGATGATCCGCTGTGGCGACCCGTAACCGGGAAAAGCCGAAAGAAGAAGAAGATTAAGTTATGTTATGTATCAGAGAGAGATCTACCACCTGGGGAGAGGCAAAGTATTATAGAATCTGGGACTGAAGTGCAAAGCCTCCAAGGGTGACAACTGGAATGTACAGGTGTGCTGAAGTATATGCTTAATCTGGTTACAATATAGCTAGCACTGCAATGCACTTTTTGGTCAGAGAGTTCTTAACAGCACACCAAAATTTCAACCACTGCTGGATGAATGCTGAAATTCCCAGCACTCATCACCATACCCTTATTATCCCTATTCCCAATGTCCTTGGAGGCTGAGGACAGGAATGAATAAATTAGCCAACAGGAAACAGGGCTCAATGGCCATAGGAGGTTAAAAAAAGAACGGCGTAAAGTAAATACCTCATGCATAACTCAACAGGTAAACTGTACACACACAGTAAAAATATGTAGCTTCTACATAGCCACAACCAACAATGGAGAGCAAAATGTCATTGAAGGCCAGGAAATTGTTTGATTCTACAATAGAAAAGGGCAGGAATACCTAGTCCCTCCCTACACAGTATGTACGAGAGGTAAGTTTGCAACAGCACATGAGCAGACAGTAACTCTTGGTTACTGCAGCCAAATCTGGAGAAAAGTGCAGTGTCTGTTGCAGCTACCCAAATGTCATGTCTTACAGAGAAACCAGAGGAATACATTTTGTTTTTTTAGCCATGTATATAAAGGTTGAAGAAAAAAAAAAAAGACAACTATCCACAAATCCAATGTATAATATCTCAATTCACAACTATGATGCACCCCCAATTCTAACGAACAGTTTGTCATTCATGTTAAAAATTAGTACAGACTCAATGAATATGTAGTACAATGCCAACCACTTCACATTCACTGCTTCAATACTGTTTTGGTTTTAAAGACTAAAACAACAGAACCTAATATCTTATTATACAGACTCGAATACAACATATGAAACCCCGCTTTTGTATCACACATCTTTTTCAAAACTGTCATTTTTCTATATCTTGTTCCCCAATTTTTATTATTTAACAGTGAGAATTCCCTTTCCATTATTTCTCCAATTAATTTTAGTACACATTTTCACTCGGGTTTCTTGCTTCACCTTCATGTAATGGTGATGGCTTTTTTTGCTCGTTTCACAGCCAGGGCAAGATGTGTGATTAGGGCTTTTGCATTCCCAGCCACCCTCAGGCAGGGTTCTAGTTCAACCGCATTAAATGCTACATGAAAAGCTGAAAGAAGAAAATGACTGCAATTTTTTTTTCTTTTTAGGTTAACCAGGCCTTAACTCCCTCAAAAAAAAAAAAAAAAAAAAAAAAAGAGTTTCCAAAGATCCATCTCTCTTTGGTTGCATCTTGAACACTCCCCTACGGGAATGCCCTATACAGCCTCTGTGGGATACAGATATTTGGAGGCACTTCCAGGAAAACATTCAAATGTTTTTTAATCTGCCCACTAACATCGTTTTAATCCAGCCCAGTGAGACTGTATTCTGGTTCAAAAGCCTTTGTAGATTCCTGAAATCTACAGTCACTCCCACATATGCTAAGCTATATTTTTCTAGAAACTCATACTCTTAGCCTGCTCCCAGCTCATTATTACATCTCCTTAACCATTTACTCCCATTGAGTTCAGTTCTGAGGGATTTCCACTTTTCATAGCTAAACTCTTAATTTACACCTTCTCAGGAGTTCCACAGCTACTTCTACCTAGTATGTCAACACCTGGGGATGCCTTTTCTTCTTTCGGCTTTTCCCACTTAGGGGTTGCCACAGCGGATCACCTGTCTGCTCATGATTGGCAGTAGAGTTTTTATGGTGTCAGGTTGCCAGCCCGGCACCCAACCTTCCATGGAAGGCACACAAACATGAACCCACTCATGCCTAGGGCCAATTTAGTGTCCAATCCACCTACAGCATGTCTTTGGGATGTGGGAGGAAACCGGAGCACCCGGAGGAAACCCACAGGGAAGACATGCAGACTCTGCACAGAAGGAACCCCAGCCGAGGATCGAACCGGGGAACCTCTTGCAGTGAGGTGACAATGCTAACCGCTGCACCACCGTGGCCGCCCACCTGAGGATGCCTTATAATTTCCCAAATATAGAAGGGAGTCACTTGTATATTGTTTCACCTCTCTCCATGTCTGACTTGTAACAAAGACCAAAACACCCATATGTTCCTATCCTCCAACCTTCTTTCTTGCTCTTGAACAGTTACCATTCTGGTGCACAGTGAATGTTTTGAAGCACATACAACTTATTTGCACCATATAGTAGGTTTCCAGGTTTGGGATTCCTAGTCAACACTCCGTTCAAACAATAGGATGAGTTTTTACAACCTCACCCTCACTTTTTAATTACTCAAAACACAATGTAGCTATTTCTTTGTTTATTCTATCCCATATCATGTCATCCAGCCTTGCAAAATATGCTTGTCTGATATATAAAACTAACTGTACTAAAAACATCTTTATACCTTACATACTGCTTTCCTGGTCAATGGACATCATGTTTCATTGTGTAACGCACTTTTTTGTTCTGTTTCTTCCTATGTTTCTTCACTGCCTGAGCTATTTCCTTTAATATAATAGCTTTTATCAACACCTTTTTTTTTATTTCAGAACATACATCAGAAATTTCTAGAAGTAAACAGATAAACAAGAACAAGTGAACACAAAATAAAGGCAAACAAGCTGACAGAACATACAGCAAATTGTACTCTAATCTATAGCTTCTAGGTGCATAAAAGGAGCATCTAAGATGCCAAGTACTCACAGCTTGCCATTTCGCCTTCAGATTAGTGATGTAAGAGATGCAGAGATCTAACTTCGTTTAAAAGGGCAGTCAGTTCGCTAATGTAGGAGGCTCTTGCTGTTTCCATTTCCTGGTAATACATTTTTAGTTAGCAATAGGACCAAATGAAGTGCATTACAGTGCACAGCACCAAGGAATCACTCAAACCCAAAAGGTATAGCTGAGGTATGAGGAGAACTGTAGCTTCCCACAAGGAGGAGTCAACTTTATGTTGCAGATTTTTGAAAAAAAAGTTTGTCAACCTAGGGTATCTCCAGAACATGTGAGCCCACTCTCCCAAATATATCCCCTTATCTCCAAGCACACTGAGTACATGGTCTGGGAAAACTCTACATCTTACTGTAATGTGAAAGAATCTGTACAAACAAGGTCAACAAAAGAATCTGAACTTTCTGGCTTTAGTTATATATCGAAGAAGCTTTACATATCTTTTCCATGGCTGCCATGTAACTGACACCCAATGTAGTATCCCACTAAATACTAAGCTCTCCAAATGTGTTTTTCCTCTCTCTGGATGAGAACTTGATAGGGTTTACTAACTGTCCTCTTTACTACGTGATCCAAGCCTCTGTTCACTGTAGCCCAAGAGGACATGGGTGACAGGCTCTGCAAAGGAACTGCAAAAATGTTAAGGTTACTCACCTCCTGGGACAAAATTTGATAGAAGTTCTCTCCCAGATTTCATATTCTATATCTCTGGATAAACAACTGCTGTGACACAAGACTGCGCTCCAACAAATTGCAATTACCTCCATTATCTTAATCACTGACTGAAAATCTGTTCATCTGTGTGTGGGGGGGGGGGGTGATGGTATAATACTTTGGCTCTGTTAGCATTTAATCAGTCTTGTATCCTACCATTTCATTATACTCCCTCAACATGTTGAAAAAGTACTGCTATGGCCTTGCTCAGGTTAAGTTAAAGTGATTTGCAGACAAAAATAATCTTACCTGTGCACCACCATACCTGGTGCATAAACAATTGATCTAGCACTTCTCCCCTTCCACCAGCATTTCTGTGCTTTAATCTTGGAAAAAAAACTTTAAAATTGGCATTTTCCATATACCTATGCTGTAGAATATAAATAATGAACTTTAACCTTAGCGACTTGAGAGTACAGAACACACCTTGTACGTCCACAGACTTTAATGTTCACAGTATTCTGTACAGTCAATGACTCATCCGCTACAGTCTATGGAAGCACCTCATGCTAGCACTAATAAGACTATGCATTAGGATAACCTAAATTTGTAAGGGCCATGGTTTTAATTAAAAAAAATACTTACAAAGCATATTATAATAACTTTGTAAAACATAAGTGACAGGCAGGAAAATACCTTGCAGAAATCAACTCCTCAGATGCCGCACTGTATGTATGAATGCCAGCAAATCACAAAATATGCATCGGCAGCAGCAAACAAAGCGACCTTCTCTTGTCCGCCGTACCAGTCAGACCCCCAACATTGAGAATTCATTTAATTATACTGCTAACAGTTTTATATGTCGGAAACAACAGAGGCCAGAGGGCACCCCTGTCTAGTGCCCTTCAAAGAAGATCTCACTTAAAGGCAGCCATCCAGTTAAAAGAATATATGCCCCAGCAGAGGCATGCATTTAATTACCCAACTCACATTTATTTTCCATCCTATTACTGCTTTAGGTTCCCTGCTCCTCAGTTCGTTGTGCATGCACAGCTATTGCATGGGTTTCTTTCATGCGTGACCCCCACCCCCACCCCCACTTGGGATTAACTACAATACACATTTTCCACTTCATCCACTGAAGCTGACTATCATAACGAAATAAAACTCCAGGAAGCAAGAACCTGACACCCTACAGCTTTTCTGTTGTAATAGTTGCATGGGTTTCTTTCATGCGTGACCCCCACCCTCACTTGGGATTAACTACAATACACATTTTTCACTTCATCCACTGAAGCTATCGTAACTAAATAAAAAGTACAGTTTTGTACCTACCATAAATGTAGATGTTCGAAGATCCACATTGCTGCAGTCCTTACATATGGGTAGTCCGCTGTCCTCGGTCGGCCCGAATACCAATGTATTAGGCTGACGTTGGTCATGGGCGCTCAGATCTGACATCAGAGCGTCAGGGTATAAAAGCGCATGACCGACGTCATATCCTCAGTCTTTTCTTGCCCCAGATGTCAGAAGGCCCTAAAAAGAAAGGCCACAGCCCAAAAACAGGATACCTCCCAAAAACATGCCCAACAACAACCATCACCCAGACCATATAACCATGCCAAACTACAGAGGGGAAGGAGGGAGGGTAAATTGGACTGCAGCAATGTGGATCTTCGAACATCTACATTTATGGTAGGTACAAGACTGTACTATGTTCTTCATCTCACATTGCTGCAGTCCTTACATATGGGTAGAATCCCAAAGCAGAGGTAAAGGGAGGATGGCAAAATCATAAAGCATTAGGGGCTGCTAAAATGCCCTGTAATATTGCAGTGGCAAATCCAGCCCTAGACTTGGAATAAAGAGGAAGGTGGTAATGCTTGGAAAAAGTATGTACTGAACTCCAAGTGGCTGCTTCCAAAATATCTTTTGTAGCTACCCCCCTTAGAAAGGCAGTAGAAGTGGCAGTAGCTCTAGTGGAATGAGGTCTGATTCCAGCCGGAATCTCCTTACCATGATGGGAATAACAGAAAGAAATACAAAACCCAATCCATTTAGAAATACTTTGTTTTGAAACAGGTTTTCCCTGAGAACCCAAAGCAAAAGAAACAAACAACTGCTGAGACTGCCTGAACCCCTTGGTTCTGCTCAAATAATAACGTAACTGCCTGTGAATATCCAAAGTATGCAAAATCTTCTCCCCTTTATTTTGGGGGTTTGCATGTAGGCAAATGAATAGTTTGGTTCAAGGCCACACTAGAAACCACTTTAGGCATAAAGGAAGGATTAGTACGCAAAGATACCCTATCCTTATGAAAAATCAGGAAAGGTTCCACTGCCATAAGGGCCTGTAATTCAGAAACCCTTCTTGCAGAGGTAATGGCCAACAAAAAAGCAGTCTTCCATGATAAATACTTTAACTCGGCCGTAGCTGCAGGCTCAAAAGGTTGTAGAGTAAGCTTTTCCAACACAAAATTGAGATCCCAAGCAGGAGTAGGAGCTCTACGTGGGGGTCTTATGTTCTTTGCCCTTCTAAGAAATTGCTTAAACAAAGGATGGGAAAATAAAGGAGGGTCACAGTCATAGTGAGCAGAAATGGCTGCAGCATGAACCTTTATCTACCTTTATATAGCTTTATGTATATGCGATTGTACTTTGCCTTTTGACATTATTTTATTGTTAGTTTATTAGTGACTGTTTAAACTGTAGTGTTATAGTCTGATAGTGGAGCTTTTCTCCTCGGGCCTCTGCTGAAAATGGACATGTATCCAGCCAGACTAGCCCGGTTAACAAATGTAAAATAAAATAATTTATCGAGGAGAAAGACAAACCCTTGTCCAATAACTCAGTAAGATATTGAAGAGAAACACTTAAATCAGGCTTGGAAACATCAAAGTCCTTTGCTTTGCTCCAAAGAAAAAATCTCCTCCATTTATCAGCGTAAACTTTCCTTGTACTAGGCCTTCTGGCCTCCAAAATAACATTCAAAACTTGTTGTGGAAGCTGAGACCCTCCAGGGTCTAAAACAGAATATGCCAGGCTGTGAGATGCAGAGACTGAATCTTGACATTGAGGAAGTGATTGCCCTCCTGAGACAAAAGATGTGGAATCAAAGGCAGAGGCCATGGAGGCTCCGCACAAACTCCTCAGTAGTGGGTACCAGTGCTGTCGAGGCCAATCCGCGCTATCAGAATCATGGATGGCTTGTCTTTTCTGGCCTTCAGGAGTACCTTGGGAATGAGAGGCAGAGGTGGAAAGGCATAGACATGAAGATTGCTCCAACTGAATGATAGAGCATCCACCTTCCAAGCTGTGGGATGAAACATTTTTGTGCAAAACTTTGGCAACTGGTAATTTAGTGGAGAAGCGAACAGATCTATGTCTGGAGTCCCCCATAACACTGTCAACATTTGAAACACATGAGGATCCAGTTTCCACTCGTGAGGATCCACAATTTGTCTGCTCAACACATCCGCTAAGGAGTTCTGTGCTCCTGGTAGAAACCTTGCCTGAAGATTGAGGTGTAAACTGAGAGCAGTCTCCCACAAAATCATCGCTTGCCTGCAAAGAGGGTACGGATGGTTTCCCCCTTGCTTGTTGATGTACCACATGACAGTAGTGTTGTCTGTTTGAATCAACACCTGTCCTGGGTGAAGTAAATCTTTGAAAGCCATCAATGCAAATTGGACTGCTAACATCTCCTTCAAGTTGATATGCAAATGTTGAAGTCTGACAGGCCACGTGTCTTGCACCCATTTTCCATTGAGGTGTGCTCCCCAAGCCTTGTCCGAGGCATCTGTCGTTAGAATCTGACTCGCCTCTGGTCGGGTCACAGAGAGTCCCTTGTTTAGGTGACATTCCTGAGCCCACCACAAAAATTCTTTCTGAATGCAAGGTATTATCTGAATGACAGTGTCTAGATCTTGGCAGTGTTGTGTCCATACATTTTGAGATACCATTGAAGCTTCCTCATATGCAGTTTGGCATTGGGAAGCACCAGAATACAAGATGCCATGAACCCCAAGGCTCAAGGACTGTCCTTGCAGTCAGCCTGGACTGTAGAGACATTTGATGGAAATAAAGAGAAAGGCTTTTTTGTTTGTCCGGGGTCAAAAAGGCCCTCTGGGAAGCTGTATTCAGTCTCACACCCAGAAAGCACATGTCCTGAGAGGGTACTAGACTGGACTTTATTTCGTTCACAGAATACCCTAGGCATCTTAACACTACCATCACATACTGTAGATGATGCAGAAGTTCGCCTTTGTGTTGTGCAATAATCAGGCAATCGTCCAAATAAGGATAAATCTGTATTCCTCTTAACCTGAAAAAGGCTATCACTGGAGCCAGAACCTTGGTGAACACTCTGGGCGCAGTAGATAAGCCAAAGGGCAATGCAGAGAACTGATAATGTAAATTTCCAGCCAAAACGCAGGTACCTCCTGCAACTGGGCCTGATAGGAACATGAAGATAAGCCTCTGAGATCCAGAGTTACCATCCAGTGATCTTTTCCCAACAGAGGTAAAAGCTGTTGTAACGTCAGCATTTTGAACTTTGGAATGTCCAGATAAGTGTTGAGGATAGATAAATCCAAAATTGGTCTCCACGTGTTCCCTTTCTTTGGTACTAGAAACAGGCGAGAATAAAATCCTAGTCCCACTTCTGACAGAGGAACTGGCTGTATAGCTCCTATTTGAAGAAGTAAAGAAATCTGCTTGTGAGCCTCTATCCTTTGCTGAGGAGGAACGTCTGGCATGCCTTTGAAAGGAGGCAATGTATGGAAATAGAACTTGTAGCCTCTGTTTATAATGTCCAATACCCATTTGTCCTGGGTGACTAAAAGCCAGTTTTGCTTGAAGAGTGCTAACTTTCCTCCCAAAGGAGCTGCCAGGGAAGAAGAATCTGGCAGCTGGAAATGCAGGTCATTGGGCCTGTTTACGAAAGGACTGGCCCCTGCCCTCACCTGCAGATTGTGCAGGTGAACTCCAAGTTCTAGGCCTGAATGTACTGTGAGCTCTGCCCCTGCCACGCCTAGATCTACCCCTAGACTGAGAATCAGAAGAAGGGTAGGTCCACCCCTTAGTAGGCCAATTTCTACTAAACTTAGGAGGTTGAATCTGCAAAAAATCTTTAACAGTCTGCATTGACTTAGCCTTGTCTTCCATTTTCTTCAAAACCGACTCCACAGGGGGACCAAACAAAACTTCAGACTGTAAAGGGGCATCCAGAATTCTAGTTTTAACATGCTCGGACAAATTCTGATCCTTAAGCCAGGCGTGCCTACGAAGAACTGAACCAGTGGCAGCCACCCTAGAAGAGGCCTGTACAGCATCAAAACCACACTGCAAAGAATGCTTACCCATCTGTTCAGAGACATGTACTAAATCTTGCAATTCTTTACACTCTATGCCCTCTGCCAAAGCATCCACTTTAGATTTTAGCTGAGAAAGGAGGAAATTCTGATACTTCAACATATGAAACTGGCAATTTAAAGCCCTCATTGCTAAAGTAGAAGAGGTATACACCTTCTTACCCCCATCTATCCAAAGCTCTAGCTTCCTTATCTAGAGGAACCGGATTCTTTACAACAGAAGCTCTAACACCCTTAGGCCCCTGACTAATAGTTTCTGGGTCCGCCCTAGGACTCTTATACAGATATTTATGAGCCTCAGGCACCCTGTAATACCTGTCCGGTTTAACTGGCGCAGGAGGCAAAGAATCTGGATTAAGGGAAGCCTCCGAGAAAACATCTTGAACAACATCCAAAACAGGAGGTATAGCCAAGGGTCTATGCTGTGGTAAAAACAAGAATTCCCCAAGCCTCTTCCGTGCATCAGAGAAATCCTGTCCTTCCCACTTAAAATGCTCCCTCATGGAATGCAGAGTTTCTGAAAATGAAAAATCCTCTGGAGGAGAAGCAGGAGTGGAATCCTCTGCATCAGAATCTGAATAAGGGAGAAAATCTTGAATATCTTCAGCAGAAGAGTCTGAGTCATCTGAGGCCTGATCCAAACTTTCCAACTCTGGCTCCACCCTGGGCCTCTTATCAGGAGGGGGCATAGAACCTCTAATTAAAGAAATCAAATCTTCTGCCATTTTAAGCATGTGCTTTTTAGGCACAGACCCTGAAGTACCTGGAGGGACACCAGAGGAAGGCAAAACAGACCTGCCCTTAGAAGAAGCCTTAGAAATAGTAGCAGAAGGCCTAACCACCTTAGGCATAGAAGGAAGAACAGTAACCTGAGAGGCCCCTTCAGCTTGACCTGACTCCTGTGAGGCCACATCCTGCAAAATCAAAGTTTCCCCCTGAGACTCAACAGAAACTTCAGCCGGATCCACCTGCTCCACTGTAGGTTCTGCAGGACCGGCGTCCGAAATGGACGAATCAACCTGTCTAGGTTTCAAGGATTTGTCTTTGCGCTTCTTCGTGGAAGCGGGCGGAGGATCCGACGGCATATTATAATTACACCGCTTACCAAAGACTAACCTAGCACAATCTAACCTTCTTTTTATAGTGCGCTTATTAAACCTAGCACAAAATCGACACCCGACTACGTCGTGGTCCGGTCCCAAACAAGGAATGCAAAGAGAGTGATAATCCCTATGCGGTATCTGTTTCCCACAAGAAATACAATTATTCACTTTTTCTGACATCCGGAATTAACTGAGGCAAGAAAAAACAAAAATATTCCCCAACGGGGTACTTAGCCCAACTTGGTTTCGGTCTGAAACTCAGAATACGAAAATTTCAGAACGCCGAACGGCACTTGCAACGCTGCTTCTGCATCGGACCATGCGGCAAAAAAGACTGAGGCTATGACATCGGTCATGCACTTTTATACCCTGACGCTCTGATGTCAGATCTGAGCGCCCATGACCGACGTCAGCCTAATACTTTGGTATTCGGGCCGACCGAGGACAGCGGACTACCCATATGTAAGGACTGCAGCAATGTGAGATGAAGAACATCTCCAGGAAGCAAGAATATGACACCCTACAGCTTTTCTGTTGTAATAGGTGAATTGCAACTTAGTTTTTGTTAGGTTTTAAGACTTAAGAGGTGTATGCACAACATCAGTGAAGGGTTCCAGCCAATTGACACTAGATTGGGCCAATACCTTGAATCAGCCTTACACACAGTCCCAAGCCTTTACTGTTTACATTAGTAAATTTTGCTTTTACTTTCAGCATAGTTTCTAGACTAATCACAACTCTCTCTAATTTACACTGCAGGCACATAAACAGGGCTATTTGGCAGTTTTAAAGTATTCCATAGCTACTTCAATTAAGCTTTTGTTAGATGCTGATATTTTAAGCTCAGTAGCATTGTCGCCTCACAGCAAGACGTTGTCGCGTTCGATTCTCAGCTAGAGTGTCTTCTGTGTGGAGGCATGCCTGAATGGGCATGCTTTCGTTGAAGGTTGTGCGTCAGATCTGGTAACTCGGCACGTAAAAATCCACTACCAAACATTAGCGGACCAGAGTTCCGCTGTGGCGACCCCTTCCCCGGGATAAGCCAAAAGACACGATAACAACTCACCTTTAAACTGATGGTCTTCTCCCTGTGGGGCTGAACCTGCTCCGTTCTCTACACTCACTCTGCTCCCCTCCCTGCCCCCCTCCCCCCATAACGTCAACCGTATACCTTGCCTGACCCCTCCCATACTTCTCTTCCACCTATCCCATAACCCCCCTAATTATTCCCCTATTATACTTCCTCATTATTGTACTCTACTTCCCCACCCATTTCTAAATAAGCCCATACAGTACTCTATCCTCTAAACTACTTCTATCCTGCTCATATTCTTTATCTCACTGCCCTCAACCACCATTCATGTCCATCACAACTATTACTTTGATCTTGCTTCTCTCAGAGACTCAGAGTCTCTAACAATAAACCACAAATTTCCAGGCACCCAACATACCTCCTGCAAATACCTGTACAACCAGCACCCATAATCCACAATTATCAAGTTACTAAGACATCCACCCTAGCTTATTCACAGCTAATACCTCTGTACTATGCAAAGTGAAAATTCTACTTCTCCAAAGACACTCCCCTTATCATACCACCAAGCAGCAATGACACCATACCAAACTGAGAAGTATAACCTACACAATTTGCCAAAGCACTATTTCCCACTGTGGTGATGTACAACCCAACCCAGGACCAGCCCCCCTCAGCTCCAGCAAACCTAGCAAATCTCTTATGCTATCAGCCATAAATCTCCAAAGCCTTAGGAACAAGATACCTGAACTCCATGCCTGGATTTCTAAGTACAACCCAGATATTATAGCAGCTACTGAAACCTGGTTGAAATCATATATAAAAGACACTGAATTTCTCCCCCCCAAGCTACTCATACCTGAGAGTATCGACCCAACAAGAGAGGAGGAGTAGCAATATTTTTCCCTAGCAATTACACATTAATCCCCTACTCAAAACCAACACCCAACTTCTCCTCGGCTGAAATACTAATCTCTATATTAAAACTTAACCATAAAAACATTTGCATAATTGCTCTTTATATTCCCCCAGGAAACAACATACCAATATTAGAAAACATACTTGCCTGGACTTCCCAAAAAATAGATAATGAAATCATCATTCTAGGTGATGTAAATATGGACTGGCTAGATATAGGCCACAACAACCCCTCAAAAAACATAAATCTTTACAACTTCTCCCAACTAATTGAAGACATCACTAGACCTCATAAAAATTACAACTGGGGCTCCATAATAGACTGGATATTAGTATCCCACCCTTTCAATGTCATCAGTGCAGGCATACTACCCAATACCATTAGTGACCACCACCCAGCATATATCATACGCAAAACTACTCCAACCACAGGCCAACACCAATACAAATCTACCAGAAATTTTACTAAGTTCCAATCATCCATATTTAATGAAACCTTAGCTAAAGTAAACTGGAAATCTCTCAAATACCTACCACTTAATGAGGCTGTTGAATTATTTAACTCAGCATTTCTAGACATCCTAAATAGGCAAGCACCCACCCGCCAAAAATGAATAAAACATAACCATGCATGCTGGCTCTCAAAATCCACCAAAGAAGTAATGTCCACAAGGGATAAAATCTGGAAATCATGGCAGAAAAACAAAGACCCCTCAACTCTACTACATTACAAGCAACTCCGTAACCAGGCAAAACGTCTAATAACCACTGATAAAAAAAAGACCACTACTTCCACCTACAAAGCCAACATAAAAATAATCCCCATAAATTCTGGTCTTCCATCAGCCAACTAGAATCCATCCCCTGACCCACAAAAATCTCCCACTGAATTTGCTACCCTTTTCAATTCCTACTTCATTGACACCATAGCTAACCTAGCCACTACCTTTCCTACAGTTAACAGCACCACCACCAAGACAGCTGATGACCAAATCATCCCAGAAAACAAGTCTACCCTTAACCCTAACCTAAAATTCTCCCCCATACCCACCAGCACAATAAAAAAAACTTAAACTAAAACCCTGTACTCTGGCCCCTGACAATCTACCCCCACACTTCCTGCAGCCAGCAGCAAACTCTATAGCTTATCCCATCAGCATACTCATTAACAGAGCAATTAAAGAATCCCTTGTCCCATACATCTGGAAAAAAGCATTCATTCTTCCCTTACACAAAGGTGGCACCAACACAGACACCACAAACTTTCGACCCATAGCAATTCTCTCACCCCTCTCTAAAATACTGGAAAAATGCACCCATGCCAAACTCCTCAACCACCTGCATGAAAATCAAATTTTATCACCCACTCAGCATGGTTTCAGACAAGGACACAGCACCACTACCGCCCTCCTATCCTTCCTTGATACAATTAACCGGGCAAGGGATTCTGGTAAAATAATTGCTTCACTTTTCCTTGACCTCTCCAAAGGTTTTGATACCATTTCCCACACTATTAAACTATCCACCCTCCACATTTCTCCCCCTACCCTACAATGGTACAACAGTTCTCTCAAATAGGCAGCAATCCACCAAATGGCAACAGTCTTACTCTCCCTTACTCAGTACATCCACAGGGGTACCCCAAGGCTCCATACTTGGTCCTCTCTTATTTAGCATCTTTATTTACAACTTTCACATCACACTCCCACAATGCTCAGTAATCCAGTACGCTGATGACTCTACAATAATATGCACTGCAAATTTCAGCTCTGAACTCAAGCAAATTACCCAGAATGCCCTCACATCTACTGAATCTTGGATGCTTAATAATCATCTTGCCCCAAATCCAAAAAAAATTAAACTAGTAATTTTTACTCCTAGGAAAAAGTACAGTTTTGTACCTACCATAAATGTAGATGTTAGAGGATCCACATTGCTGCAGTCCTAACCATTGGGTAGTCCGCTGTCCCAGTCGGCCCGAATACCAAAGTATATGGCTGACGTCGGTCAAGGCGCATTAGTCTGACGTCAGGACGTCAGGGTACTAATGCGCATGACCGACGTCATATCCTCAGTCTTTTCTTGCCCCAGATGTCAGAAGACCCTAAAAAGACAAGGCCAAAACCAAAAACATCAAACACTCCTCCACCAAAAATATGTACAATATATACAAAATTACAAGAGTATAACCTCACCCACACAACCACCCCTAAACACAGAGGGGAAGGAGGGATGGTAAATTGGACTGCAGCAATGTGGATCCTCGAACATCTACATTTATGGTAGGTACAAAACTGTACTATGTTCTTCATTCCACATTGCTGCAGTCCTAACCATTGGGTAGAATCCCAAAGCAGAGGTAAGGGAGGCTGGCAAATCATAAGGAAGCAGGAGCTGACAACATGCCTTGCAAAACAGCTGTGGCAAAACCAGCCCTAGATTTAGAGTAGAGAGGAAGGTGGTAATGCTTAGAGAAAGTATGCACTGAACTCCAAGTAGCTGCCTCCAAAATATCCTTAGTTGCCACCCCCCTTAGGAATGCTGTAGAAGTGGCAGTAGCCCTAGTGGAATGAGGCCTAATCCCAGCTGGAATCTCCTTGCCATGATGGGAATAACAAAATGCAATGCAAAACCCAATCCACTTAGAAATAGTTTGTTTTGACACAGGCTTGCCCTGAGAACTCAAAGCAAAAGAAACAAACAACTGCTGAGACTGCCTAAAATCCTTGGTCCTGCTTAAATAATAACGCAACTGCCTGTGTACATCTAAAGTGTGCAAAATCTTTTCCCCCTTATTTTGGGGATCTGCATAGAAAGTAGGCAAATGAATAGCTTGGTTTAAAGCCACACTAGAAACCACCTTAGGCATAAAAGAAGGATTAGTACGTAATGATACCCTATCCTTATGGAAAATCAAAAAAGGCTCTAGCGCCATAAGGGGCTGCAATTCAGAAACCCTTCTTGCAGAAGTAATGGCCAACAAAAAGCAGTCTTCCATGACAAGTATTTCAATTCAGCAGTAGCCGCAGGCTCAAAGGTTGTAGAGTAAGTTTCTCCAACACAAAATTGAGATCCCAAGCAGGAGTAGGAGCTCTCGTGGGGTCTTATATTCTTTGCCCCTCTAAGAAATTGCTTGAACAAAGGATGCGAAAACAATGGTGGGTCACAATCATAGTGAGCTGAAATTGCTGCAGCATGAATCTTAATGGAAGAGAAGGACAAACCTTTGTCCAATAACTCAGTAAGATATTGAAGAGCCACACTCAAATTAGGCTCAGAAATCTCCAAATTCTTTGCTGCACTCCAAAATAAAAATCTCTTCCATTTTTCTGCGTACACTTTCCTTGTACTAGATCTTCTGGCTTCCATAATCACATTTAAAACTTGTTGAGGAAGTTGAGACCTGCTGTGTTTCAAAACAGAATATGCCAGGCTGTTAGATGAAGAGAGTGAAGCTTGACATTGAGCAGGTGACCGTCCCTCTGAGACAACAGGTGTGGAATCAAAGGTAAAGGCCATGGAGGCTTCCTTACCAGACTCCTCAGTAATGGGTACGAGTGTTGCGAGGCCAATCTGGAGCTATTAAAATCATCCTTGGCTTGTCTTGTCTGACCTTTAGGAGCACCTTTGGGAGAAGAGGCAGAGGTGGAAAGGCATACACATGAAGATTTTTCCAACTGAAAGAAAGAGCATCCACTTTCCAAGCTGTGTGATGAAACCTCTTTGTGCAAAACTTTGGCAGCTGGTGGTTTAGTGGAGAAGCGAACAGATCTATGTCTGGAGTTCCCCATGACACTGTCAATTTCCGAAATACATGAAGATCCAGTTTCCACTCGTGGGGATCCATGATTTGTCTGCTTAACACATCTGCTAAGGAGTTCTGTGCTCCCGGCAGAAACCTTGCCTGAAGAGTTAGTTGCAAGCTGAGCGCAGTCTCCCATAAAATCATTGCTTGCCTGCACAACGGGTAAGAATGTGTTCCCCCTTGTTTGTTGATGTACCACATGACAGTTGTGTTGTCTGTTAGAATCAACACCTGCCCTGGAAGAAGTAACTCCTTGAAAGCCATTAATGCAAACTGGACTGCTAACATCTCCTTCATGTTGATATGTAGATGCTGTAGTCTGGCAGGCCACTTGTCTTGTATCCACTTTCCATTTAGATGAGCTCCCAAGCAATGTCTGAGGCATCTGTCGTTAGAATCTGACTCGCCTCTGGCCGGGTCACAGAGAGTCCCTTGTTTTGGTGACATTCCTGAGCCCACCACAAAAATTCCTGTTGAATGCAAGGTATTATTTGAATGACAGTGTCCAAATCCTGGCAGTGCTGTGTCCATACATTTTGAGATACCATTGCAGCTTCCTCATATGCAGTTTGGCATTGGGAAGCACCAGAATACAAGATGCCATGAACCCTAAGGCTTGAAGGACTGTCCTTGCAGTCAGCCCGGACTGAAGAGATAGTTGATGGAAGTAAATGGAAAGATTCTTTTGTTTGTCCGGGGTTAAAAAGGCCATCTGGGCTGCTGTATTTAGTCTCACACCCAGAAAGCACATGTCTTGAGAGGGTACTAGACTGGACTTTATTTCGCTCACAGAATACCCTAGGCATCTTAGCACTGCTATCACATATCCCAAATGCTGTAAAAGGTCTTCCTTTTCTTGAGCCAGAGTCAGGCAGTCGGCCAAGTAAGGATAGATTTGAATTCCTTTTAGCCTGAAGTAAGCTATCGCTGGAGCCAGAACCTTTGTGAATACTCTGGGCAGTAGATAAGCCAAAGGGCAATGCAGAGAACTGATAATGGGAATTTCCAGCTCGAAAACGCAGATACTTCCTGCAACTTAGTCTGATAGGCACATGAAGGTAAGCCTCCTTGAGATCTAAAGTTACCATCCAGTGATCTTTGCCCAGCAGAGGTAAAAGCTGTTGTAACGTCAACATTTTGAACTTGGGAATGTCCAGATAAGTGTTGAGGATAGATAAATCCAAAATTGGTCTCCATGTGTTCCCCTTCTTTGGTACTAGGAACAGGCGAGAGTAAAATCCTAGGCCCCTTTCTGGCACAGGAACTGGCTGAATGGCCCCTATTTGAAGTAACAGAGAAATTTGCTTGTGAGCCTCTTTTCTTTGTAGAGGAGGAATGTCTGGCATGCCTTTGAAAGGAGGCAAGGTATGGAAATAAAACCTGTAACCGTGGTGAATGATATCCAAAACCCATCTGTCTTGGGTAATTAAATCCCAATTTTCTTTGAAAAGAGCCAACCTTCCTCCCAAAGGTGCTGCCAGACGAGAACGTACTGGCAGCTGAAAAGGCAGGTCATTGGGTCTGTTTACGAAAGGACTGACCCCTGCCCTCACCAGAAGTCTGAGCAGGTGAAGTCCCTGTTCTAGGCCTAAAAGAACCTTGAGCTCTGCCCCTACCACGCCTAGACCTACCCCTAGACTGGGAATCATAAGCAGGATATGCCCCATCCCTTAGTAGGCCAATTTCTACTAAACTTCGGAGGCTGCACCTGCAAAAAATCTTTAACAGTTTGCATAGACTTAGCCTTGTCCTCCATTTTCTTTAAAACTGCTTCCACAGGCGAACCAAACAACACGTCAGACTGTAAAGGAGCATCCAAAATCCTTGTCTTAACATGCTCAGCTAAATTCTGATCCCTCAACCAGGCGTGCCTACGAAGAACCGAACCAGTGGCAGCCACCCTCGAGGAGGCCTGCACAGCATCAAAACCACATTGCAAGGAATGCTTACCCACCTGTTCAGACACATGAACTAAATCCTGCAACTCTTTACACTCAATACCTTCCGCCAGAGCATCCACCTTAGACTTCAATTGTGAAAGGAGATAATTTTGATATTTTAACATGTGAAACTGGCAATTCAACGCCCTCATGGCTAAAGTGGAAGAAGTATACACTTTCTTTCCCCATCTATCCAAAGCCCTTGCCTCTTTATCAGGAGGAACAGGATTTTTAACAGAAGCCTTAACACCTTTAGGCCCCTGAGAGACAGTTTCCGGGTCTGCCCTAGGACTCTAAAAAGATACTTATGAGCTTCAGGCACCCTATAGTACCTATCCGGTTTAACTGGGGCAGGAGGCAAAGAATCAGGGTTCAGGGAAGCCTCTGCAAAAACATCTTCCACCACATTCAGAACAGGAGGTATAGCTAAAGGCCTATGCTGGGGTAAAACAAGAATTCCCTAAGCCTCTTCCTGGAATCAGAGAAATCTTGACCTTCCCATTTAAAATGCTCCCTCATGGAATGCAGAGTCTCTGAAAATGAAAAATCCTCAGGAGGAGAAGCTGAAGGAGTAGAATCATCCACATCAGAATCAGAATAAGGAGGATACTCCTGCAAGTCTTCAGTCAAGACTCAGAAGCCTCGAACACTGCTCAAAACTCTCAAACTCAGGTTCCACCCTAGGCCTCTTATCAGGAGGGGCATAGAACCTCTAATCATAGTAATCAAATCCTCTGCCATTTTAAGCATATGTTTCTTAGGCAAAGATCCTGAAGAGCTAGGAGAAACCCCCACTGAAGTTAAACCTGGCCTGCCTCTCAAAGAAGCCTTGGAAACAGAAGGGGAGGCTCTAACCACCTTAGGAAGAGAGGGAAGAACAGCCACCTGAGAAGCCCCTTCAGCCTGGCCTACCTCCTGAGAGGACACATCCTGTAACAGTAAAGTCTCTCCCTGAGACTCCAAAGAAACTCCTGGCAGAACCTCCGGCTCCACTGAGCCTTCTAAAGAACCGACGTCCGGGACTGTCGGTTCTTCCACTCTAGGCTTTGCTGCTTTGTCCTTGCACTTTTTGGACAAAGCGGGCGTCGGAGCATCCGACGGCATTTTATAATTACAACGCTTCCCAAAAACTAACCTGGCACAGTCTAACCTTCTCTTAATAGTGCGTTTGTTAAATCTAGCACAAGAGCGGCATCCAACAACGTCGTGCTCAGGCCCTAAACAAGGTATACACAAGGTATGGTAATCCCTATGAGGTATCTGTTTCCCACAAGAAATACAGTTATTCACTTTTTCTGACATCCGGTTAAATACTGAGGCAAGAAAAAAACAAAATATTCCCCAACGGGGTACTTAGCCAACTTTGATTCGGTCTGAAACTCCGACTTCAGAAAATTTCAGAACGCCAACCTGCACTCGCAAAACTGCTTCTGCATCGGACCATGCGGCAAAAAAGACTGAGGATATGACGTCGGTCATGCGCATTAGTACCCTGACGTCCTGACGTCAGACTAATGCGCCTTGACCGACGTCAGCCATATACTTTGGTATTCGGGCCGACTGGGACAGCAGACTACCCAATGGTTAGGACTGCAGCAATGTGGAATGAAGAACATCCACTCCATTTGATAAAAAAAATATTCACTATACAAGCCCAAGACAATACCACTATAGAAGCTGTCCCACACACTAAATTACTAGGCATTATTATAGATGAAAACCTTAACTTTGACCTACACAAACAGTAACATCAAAAAAACACACCAAAAGCTTGGTGTGCTCTACAGGTACCAACACTTTCTTAGCCTCTCTACTAGACAAACCCTTGCAACTACCTTTTTATTACCCTCTCTCCTTTATGGTGCCCCTCTCCTCACTAATATCTGAAATTCTACAAAATCCAAACTTGCTATGTGTTACAACAGAATAGCAAAATTTGCCACCAAGGCCACATTCTCATCCCACCATTGTAAGTCACTGAATGGCTGGAACTCCCCCACCATCTCTCATTTACCCAACTAACTACTGTGCACAAAATAATCTACAGACCCATAGACTGTCCTGCTCTCTCAACTCTTCTTGCCAAATACCATTCCAGCAGGCATCTAAGATCTGAAAATCATCTACTTCTAAAAGTAGATAAGCCCACCTTACCTGTTGGTCAACTCCTCTATGCCTTCACCGTCGCCAAACTATGGAACTCACTTCCGCCGTCCATAAGAAACATAGGCAGCATCACCACCTTCAAACAAATGCTGAAAAATCATCTCAACTCTTCCTGGCTATGTTCCTGCTAAACTCCTATGTCTTTTGCTACAACTAGTGACTGATGATATTTTCTCCACATTTATTTTTTATCTTCACTTGTTGATTCTGGTACAATAATACTGATCTCGGTTTCTATCAATCTGATTGAATTCATTGAATTCTGCTTTAATGTATGTTTTCTGTACATATTGCTGTAGTCAAACAAACTAGATTCCTGCTTTTATGTATATATTCTGTATATCTTACTATATTTACTATCTGTAACACTGTTTTTGCTTCTGTACTAATTAATGTTTATATTTTTTCTGTATCT
Organism: Protopterus annectens; assembly: GCF_019279795.1. NCBI lineage: Eukaryota > Metazoa > Chordata > Ceratodontiformes > Protopteridae > Protopterus > Protopterus annectens. Next base: position 528,656,327 of record NC_056746.1, read on the forward strand.
CGTTGGAGCTTTTCTCCCCGGGCCTCCACTGAAAATGGGCTCTTTTAGGCCCAGTGGACTTATCCCAGTAAACAAATGTAATAAATAAATAAATAAATATACCTACTTGACCATCATCCAAACAAGAGAAGACTCTCCTCAAACTGGACTAAAAACAGACTTTATTCAGCAAACAGTATCAAGCACACAACACATTAACGTTTCACTGTGTTTTCGTCCAAAGTTGTCAGGCTTCTTCAGATGAACCACAGCAGCAGAATAAACCCATTTATATATGTACTACCATTAAACCAATTCTCATCTAATCATAACATTGTCAGGCTTCTTCAGATGAACCACAGCAGCAGAATAAACCCATTTATATATGTACTACCATTAAACCAATTCTCATCTAATCATAACAATTAATGCACCCTATTAACTTATTAAAAAATATACCAACATTTTCCACCTCATTAACTAATTGTTGCAAGGTTAAGTCATATTAAATGTTAAAAATACTTCTGCTTTATATTTAAAATGTTGTAAATAAAAATATATATATATTTATATAAAAAATACTTTGTAAATAAAAACAATCAAATATAAGTATATTGTTAATGCATATTAAATCTTTCAAAAACATTCTAATAAAATTTCAGCTTCATAACCTAGCTGATCTTAATTTCAAAACCTGGGCAAGGGAGACTGTTTCATTTAACCCTGACAGTCTATTGGCTTCCAATATAATCTGCCAGTAAACTTCTTGTACTCAATTCTGGTCTCCCATGAAACTCCCCAGACATCAACTGGTACTTCAAATACAAAAAAACAAACTTGGACTTTTGACATAAAAGGGTATGTTTAAAAAGGGCATTCTTTTGATACTTATTTTTAATATCAAATATGTTCACATTCTCCTGTTAAGTTTCCTTTCTGTTTTACCAACATAAAATGTGTTGCACAAAGCAATGTATACAACTACAGTAGCGTCACAAGTATTAAAAGACTTAACAATATAGCAGTCTCTACTAACTATATAAATGTCTTCTGTATTAATAATAAAGGGACATTGCGGACAAAATCCACATTTAAATGTAACCACTTTTTTCTTGCAAATCTTGTCCATTCTTTTTGAATAATATTCTTAATAACTTGGGCATTGCCATTAAAGTCGGTCACAAAAGCACACTCAAAAAATGTTTAATCTTCCTTGCATTCCCCTTCTCTATCTACATTAATATTAGTGGGAGGATAGGAATCAGACCTTAAAATGGGTGCAAGCCTATCTTTCCTGCCTAGTAATACTGAATTTATTATATTTTTAGGGTAGCCTCTCTAAATAAAGATACCCTCTACAATTTCACATTCATTAATAAAATCCCTATCTTACTTCCCCTTACAAACTGTCCTTTCACTATATTTTTTTCTGATATGGATTTGTTTTGTACTGTAAAACCAGAGTTTGCATTGTCATCTTGCAGTGGAAGGTTTTTACTATGGTGTATAAAAATGTGTCTTTTGCATACAGGCTTGAGGATACTTCAAAAATGGTGGTAAGATATTGTGTGCGTAGATGTTACAGATGTAAGTTTACAGTATACAGGTTATTTGGACTAAGTGTAGTAGGAGGTAGAATGATAGAGAGAAGTATTAGAGATAAGTGACAGTAGAAAGGGGAGGGTGTTTGAGTTTAGGAATTTAAAGTTGTCAGCATTAAGATATAAAAACTCCAAAACTAAAAGCAAAATCAAACCAAGAATGAAAATCACTTGGCACCACAGGACCCGGAAGCACGTAAACAAAGGCTTTCAAAATAAGCAGATGAAGAAATCAAACAGCTGCTAGGTCTCCAAAAAGATCCTTTAATGTAACCAGGCAAAGTAAAAATCCACAATATCTTCCAAGCGCTTTCACTCGACCACATGCGAGCTTTCTCAAGGCAAACAACATTGCTGGAAGTTCATTCACATTAAATACTTCCAGAATCATCACATGACTTCCTGTGAACCTTTCCCAACAGGAAAATCACCATAAGGAAATTCTAAAATACATTCTTATTATCATTAAAAATAATTCATTTTCTAAAAATAATTCATTTTCTAAAAATGTCTTGGCGACTGAATAGCATAATGAACTTAAAATTGAATACAAACTATTAAAATGCGTCATAAAACAATTCTGTAAAATGTTTTTATAATTTTATAATACAAATAAGTGCAGTAACCCCTTTTAACCATCGGGGGTGAAATCAAAACTCCAATTTAAAACCTAGAGTTACTAACTGGCATTGTAAAACATTTCTTATCTGAGTTACAAATGTATAACATTCCATATATCATATTATAAAATCTTATGGATTCAAAAGTGAATAAAACAATAGATGTCATGTTCTGCTAAACTGTGTTATAGACAAGCTTGTCTCAATTTCAAAACACTAGTGATGTTGAGGGTGTCATTCAGACCTGGGTATCTAGTAGCGTCTAACCGGAGCTGCCAAAATAGCTCACGGTATTCTAATTTTGACTCCCAACTACCCCCTCTTATATCCGGTTGTACCTGTTCCAGCACCATAAACTTTATGTCCATGTCCTTACATGTCAAGGAGTGTTTATAAAAGGCATTACTTTCCTTCCTTACATTGATGTCATTGAAGTGTTCGTAAACCCTTCTCCTAAACACCCTTTCGGTTTTCCCAATGTAAAAAGCATGGCACGTAACACAGCAACCAAGATAGACCACACCCTTGGATCCACAGTTAAAATGTTTGTTGGAACGGAACTTAAATCTTCTAGAGGGAAGGTAGTAGGACCCCGAATTTAGCATAGCATGACATTGCTTGCACATCCCACAGGGATAAGTGCCTAATTTCTTTCTATTGTGATTCTGTGGATCCTCTAACCTAATATCTAAAAGTTCTTTCAAATTCCTGCCCCTTTTCCTAACAAAAGAGAGATAACTGGGCATAGAATTCTTAAGATCTTCCTGAAGTCTGAGAATGGGCCAATATTTCTTGATAATCTTCTCGATTTGATCTGAGTTGTTGGAGAAAGTGTGTATAAAAATATTTTTTCCTTGTAAAATGTGTTTTGAAGGGTTTGGGGACATCTCATTAACCCCCACCCCCAATAAAGGAGGATATTTATTTGCCCTCTTCTCAGAAATTTCTACAACTAGTGCTTCTACCAGGACTTCCGGATATTGTTTGTCCATAAAGAATCCCTTTAAAATGGAAACTTCCTCATTGAAAAGTTAGTCCGTGCTGGACACTCATGAAGCCCTAATTAGTTGACCCTTCACTATCGCCTTCTTTTGATAGAAGGGATGTCCACTGTGGTAATTCAGGAATGCATTTGAAAAAGTGCTTTTCCTGTAAATCTTAGACTGAAAACAACTATTTGAATAATCCTTCACTAGTGAAATGTCTAAATAATCGAGTTGGTGTTTACTGATATTATAAGTAAAACTAAAAAATGTGGTTGTCCTGTTGATGTAATCTATGAATTCCATTAAACTTCGTTCGTTTCCCATCCACATAAAGGAGATATCGTCCAGAAATCTTCTATAGTATAAGATGTCCTGATACCATGTACTGGTAAAAATATATTTCTTTTCCCACTGGTATAATACCAAATTTGCGTACATGGAGGCACAAGAGGCATCCATTGCCACACCTTTTTTCGGACGAAGTTTAATGGAATTCATAGACATTTCACTAGTGAAGGATTATTCAAATAGTTGTTTTCAGTCTAAGATTTACAGAAAAAGCACTTTTTCAAATGCATTCCTGAATTACCACAGTGGACATCCCTTCTATCAAAAGAAGGCGATAGTGAAGGGTCAACTAATTAGGGCTTCACGAATGTCCAGCACGGACAAACTTTTCAATGAGGAAGTTTCCATTTTAAAGGGATTCTTTATGGACAAACAATATCCGGAAGCCCTGGTAGAAGCACTAGTTGTAGAAATTTCTGAGAAGAGGGCAAATAAATATCCTCCTTTATTGAGGGTGGGGTTAATGAGATGTCCCCAAACCCTTCAAAACACATTTTACAAGGAAAAAATAGTTTTATACACACTTTCTCCAACAACTCAGATCAAATCGAGAAGATTATCAAGAAATATTGGCCCATTCTCAGACTTCAGGAAGATCTTAAGAATTCTATGCCCAGTTACCCCTCTTTGGTTAGGAAAAGGGGCAGGAATTTGAAAGAACTTTTAGATATTAGGTTAGAGGATCCACAGAATCACAATAGAAAGAAATTAGGCACTTATCCCTGTGGGATGTGCAAGCAATGTCATGCTATGCTAAATTCGGGGTCCTACTTCCTTCCCTCTAGAAGATTTAAGTTCCGTTCCAACAAACATTTTAACTGTGGATCCAAGGGTGTGGTCTATCTTGGTTGCTGTGTTACGTGCCATGCTTTTTACATTGGGATAACCGAAAGGGTGTTTAGGAGAAGGGTTTACGAACACTTCAATGACATCAATGTAAGGAAGGAAAGTAATGCCTTTTATAAACACTCCTTGACGTGTAAGGACATGGACATAAAGTTTATGGTGTTGGAACAGGTACAACCGGATATAAGAGGGGGTAGTTGGGAGTCAAAATTAGAATACCGTGAGCTATTTTGGCAGCTCTGGTTAGACGCTACTAGATACCCAGGTCTGAATGACACCCTCAACATCACTAGTGTTTTGAAATTGAGACAAGCTCATCTATAACACAGTTTAGCAGAACATGACATCTATTGTTTTATTCACTTTTGAATCCATAAGATTTTATAATATGATATATGGAATGTTATACATTGGCAACTCAGATAAGAAATGTTTTACAATGCCAGTTAGTAACTGTAGGTTTTAAATTGGAGTTTTGATTTCACCCCTGATGGTTAAAAGGGGTTACTGCACTTATTTGTATTATAAAACTATAAAAACATTTTACAGAATTGTTTTATGACACATTTTAATAGTTTGTATTCAATTTTAAGTTCATTATGCTATTCAGTCGCCAAGACATTTTTAGAAAATGAATTATTTTTAGAAAATGAATTATTTTTAATTATTTTTAATGATAATAAGAATGTATTTTAGAATTTCCTTATATGGTGATTTTCCTGTTGGGAAAGGTTCACAGGAAGTCATGTGATGATTCTGGAAGTATTTAATGTGAATGAACTTCCAGCAATGTTGTTTGCCTTGAGAAAGCTCGCATGTGGTCGAGTGAAAGCGCTTGGAAGATATTGTGGATTTTTACTTTGCCTGGTTACATTAAAGGATCTTTTTGGAGACCTAGCAGCTGTTTGATTCCTTCATCTGCTTATTTTGAAAGCCTTTGTTTACGTGCTTCCGTGTCCTGTGGTGCCAAAAGATATAAAAACTGTTTGTGGTAAACAGTTCTTTGTCTGAAGATGGGGGTGGTTAAAGTGCGGATTAGTCAGCTAATTGGTGGGTAGTTAGTGTAGTGTGATGGTGAGGTACGAGTTAAAGTGGGAGTGATTTGAAGATGTGTGTGTGTGGATGAATTGTAATGATGGCAGGAGCTAGGGTGAGAATAAATTTAATTGAAATAGGGGTGGGAGAGAAAGGGGGTAGGGTATGGGAGATCCTATGTTCAGCTCAACAGTTTCATTTCTTCAGTTACAGCCATTTTCTTCCCCAATATTTCTGATGCAGTATTAAGGAATTTTTCAAATCTGCCAATTTGTTAAGACTCCCCAAAAATATGTTCCTAGTTACTTCTCTCTTTTCCATCACACCTACAAATTCTCTGAAGTCTGCTTGAGGTAGAATATTTCCAAGCAAAAATCTTAAACTTTCTGGACTTTGTTTCACAGTTAGGAGCCATGTAGATGGCCTCCCACTGTTCCTTTGCAAACTGCCTTCCCAATCTCTCTTCTCAATCTACAACTGCATAGTTCTAAAGCATTCACTCAAGTAATCCTAAACCACTTATTCAATTGGGAGGATCAACTTATCCCACTTAACTCTTGCCTTCTTCCCCTTTCAAAACAAATTAATTCAACTCTTTATTAAACTACAACTTCTCTGGTTGACAAAAACATGCCTGACATAAAAAAAGAAATGGACTAAACATTTTTACTGATTCTAACTAGCCATAATCAAAAGATTTATTATCTTTTAGTCTATTCTGATATATCCTTCGCTGCCATAACAGAATCCTTTTTAATCTATACAACTAAATACTTCAATCTTGCGTCCCCATAAATAAGTGTACTGCTGAGCCAATTCATGAGTGGGTACAGTTCACAGCTATAAGTCTTAAAATTGTCCCAAAACATTCAATACCAAAATGTCCTTTTCTGGACTTACCAAATACAAAAAAACTGCAAATAAACTTAACTTTTCTAGACTACCTTACAAGTTTTATCCTAATATTTTAAGTCCCTCATTATCTTAGATATTGGCTCCAAGTATAAATCTAATAAAGGCAAAAGATGACACCCCTGTCTGGCTCCTCTGTTTAAACAGCTTTCTGGAGAGGAAATCGCTCACCTTAATTCTTGTTTCTGTATCTGCATACATTTTCCTGATCTTCCTAATTAACCCTATTATTCTATCAGGGAATACAAATGTTTTTCCATTGCCCAACTCACAAAATCCCAGCGGACTCCAATGAATGCTCTCTGCATCAAGACTTTCCAACAATTACACTAATTTCTTACACTCTGCTTTTGTCTGGATCATCATTGCTGTATTAATGTAGTTGAACGTTTGCCTCTTCCACAAAACCACACGGATACATACTTATAAGTTTTGGCAACACCCTCTTCATTCTCTTAGCTAGTACAGACACACACTTTATAAACATGGCTTAAAGTTGAAATAGGTCTGTATGAAGCTGGGCCTTAAAGATCAACCTCTGGAGTAAGATAGCCATCACAGCTTTTTTCCAAGATGCTTGTGTTCCCCCCACACACACACACTTTCAAGACACTGTTTAACAAAACCCTACATGTAAATCATTTTCTTTGCTCCAAATGTCTACAAGGATACCATCTGTTCTTGGACACTGGCCTGTTGATTATACATCACCATTTAATCTCATCTCTTCCTATCTTAGCATTTCAATTGTTGAGCTACAACTTTCCCTAGCCTTGACATAACTCGGTCTTCCATAAATATTTTTACTTTTCCAAGGTTTTCACATTTCTCTGTTTTATAAAAAAATATATTACATTTCCAAAATATTTTTTCTGGATCTTTTGTTCAATTTCTCATCATAGGCATCCTAACACTGATGACAATCCCTTTTATTTTCTGTTGCCCAAGTCATCGTGCTAAATGTTTGTGTGTTCTGGAGTTACAAAACAATGTTGTTTAGCAGCAACCATTCTAAACTCGTGCATATTATCCAAATACTCCCTTATCTTCCTTTAGCACTCTGCAGCTGCTCCTCATCTTGTTGTCAGATTCCCATTTCTCTGCATAACTCATTATTTCCCATCTCTCTCTCTCTCTTATTTCTATACTATTTTAAACTCCATTTTCAAATTATCCCACTTACTTGTTGTCCCTTACAAAGACATTTCTATCTTCCCTAATAACTTTCAAATCATTTCCACTACCCATTCATTAAATGCCTATCTTAACAAGTAGATGAGTGCCAGTGTCATTTTTACTTCATTATCCTGCATCTTTATCTTTTTCATGATCTGAATTAGTTACTGGATATGTCTTATAATGTCGAACTAATGCACATGCTCTTGTGACATATAATTTTATGCAGTCTAGCCCAGTTCTCTACCTTGGGAATATGGAAATTCTGCCAGATTTCCTGCTACTGAATTCACACACATCTTCCATACCAAATATTCTCATATTTCTTCAGAAATGTACCCTCTTGTTGTATTTTCCCTTCTAAATCCCAGATATATCTTCACTATTTCAGATCAAGTTCCAGTCACCACCCATAATAATAATATTTTCTGCTAAAAGCTATTTTGTCCGTTTTTTTTTTTTTTTTTTACGATTCATAACAGTTTGTTGTGGAATATAAATACATGCAGACATAATCCTCCTGCCTTACTAATAAACCCTCATTACCACAAATCTATCAGAGTTTTTCTTCCCTCTTCTAACACTATTGGAGCTCCTCTTCCAAATCAGTATTACACCCCCTTTCCTTTGAACATTCTGCTGACTGTCCATCCTGAAATCCTTTATCAAATTCAGAAGTAATTTCTATCAGAGTCTCATGTAACACTATTTGTATCCTACTTTTGTCACCATAATTCAATACTGTATGCCGTTTCTCTATACCCGAAAGGCCACACAATAACATGAACAGAATAGCCACTATGATAAAAAAAGCCATTTCTCTCATCTACTATACATGACAGTTATTTCGAATGGGTATGCACAACTTTTGGCTTACATATACACCACTTTTGGCAAGCTGATCTTTTAAGCAGGTACTTTTCATCTCCATATGAACTCTTGTCACATTTTCAAGAAGTTTTGCCTTAATGAAAACACTCAAGCAAAATCTAAACAGATCTTCAGAACCCCTGTCCCCTTTAAATTTAAAACACACACACACAAAACTAAGTACATTTTCAACAAATGTAGCTTTCCTCTCAGGACAGAAGCAGCTGCACCAGATGGAAGGCTGCACTCACAGGCACTACCTAATCTGAAATTAAGGTTACCAGTGCTAAAGCTACCGTTACGGCCTGTGTTCCCCATGTACAGTGATTGCCATCTGTTCGTTTGATATCTGTAGTCCCTGTCCAGATGTGAAAAACAGCTTGCATGCTTTTAGTAAACATCAACTTTAGCCATATGAAAGAAAAATGCACTGACTAAGTAAATACACTGTGCATCTTCCTAGTAACTGTATTAAAGTTATTAAGTTTGCTGGAGAGCTAGTGCTACTTAAATCACTTCCCAAGGCTTCAAACTCTCACTGACTTGTTTGCCACTGTACCTTTAAATCTTAACTTTCTTTCAACAAAGAGTACTCAGAATTAATTGTTTGCACCTGGAGACTGCTGGTCTTCAAGCAAACAATGAGGAAAAACAGCCAAAAGCTTTGCAAATGCATAAAAGAAACTTTGAAAATGTCACTAAGAACACAATATACATACTTGTAGCCAGCTGTCTACACTTCCAAAACTTGTCGCCCACTGCGAGTATTTTCTAATGGGGAAAAAAGAAACTAAGAACTTTATGGATGCAAGAAACCTACCATTTTCATGTCCTTCAACATTGTGTCTTACTTTTCCAGTTTTTATTTTTTTTTGCAAATAAACCTTTTCTACAGTTTAAGCCAAGGACATTAATTTCAACAACCACCCTTGCAAAACGGGAAATTACTGTTTTATGACATAATATTTTTCGCCCCCACCCCAACTCGAGCAGCCCAATATCACTACATTAAATTAAGTTGCCTCTGACCAGCCTTCATCTTTAAACAGTACAAAGCCAGTACATCTTACAACTAAAAAAGTACTTGTGTGTTTCATCATTAACATAAACAGCAGTCACTGATAAGACTACTCGTCACCTCATATTTAAAATACTCCTGACTGCACACTGTGCAAAACTGCTTAATATAATATGCAATTTCCAGTGATTTTTTTTTTATAGAAGAGAAGTTAGTGATTTTTAACAAAAGAAATGGTATACAAGATATGAAAAGGAGGTAAAATGCACACACAAGGGCAGTACAGTGCAAGAAGTCAAGCAAGATGTCAATACAAGAGAGGAACATCTACACAACCTGAAGGAGTCGACAGAAGGTATCACGAAAGAGAATAAAAGCTTTCTTAAGTCTACCACAGACAGAATGGAGCAAACACAGGTAGGCTTGCCAAAGACAGCAAGGACAACACAAAAATACAGAAAAAGCAGAGATACTGATTAAATAATTCACTTCAGTCTTCACTAAAGAAAACAAGGTCATGGTTGGTGGACAGGCAAGGAGCTGCACATATTATACGCAGAGCATTGTCTGCTCAAACAACTTTTGCAGAGAAATAAAATGATTCCTTAAAGTACAGCTGTGTACACTTACCATAAATGTAGATGTTTGAGTGTATTCACTGTTGCAGTCATTACATTTGGGTAATCCGCTTGCAGGTTGCCCTCAGTCGGCCTGAATTCCAAAGTCTTAGGTCCTGCGTCAGTTGGTCTTCTCTTCAATGACGTCAGGTCATCAGGGGGTATAAAACATGCAGCCGACGCCATTTTCTTTAGTTTTTCTTGCCCCCGATGTCAGGTGCCCCCAAAAAGGTAGCAGTATTACATATATATCTCCATATACATGCATCAATATAAACTTTACCTTCATCGACAAGCAAATATACCACATAGATTGTAGAAGATAAGAGAAGGAAAGATAAACTGTAGAATGAAAGGGGGATGGAGGGAGGTTAACCTGGACTGCAACAGTGAATACACTCGAACATCTACATTTATGGTAAGTGTACACAACTGTACTATGTTCTTCGTGTTTCAATGTTGCAATCATTACATTTGGGTAGAATCCCAAAGCTATGGTTGGGAGGCTGGAGCTAAACAGCATTAGGTGCGGCTATAAGGCCCTGCAGCACTGCAGTGGCAAAGCCTGCCCTGGACTTAGAGCAGAGGCACAAATGGTAATGCTTTGCAAAGGTGTGAACAGAACTCCAAGCAGCAGCCTCTAGAATGTCTTTGGTTGGTACTCCTCTGAGAAAGACTGCCAAAGTAGCTGTAGCTCTGGAAGAATGAGACCTAATGCCCTTGGGCACAGGTTTACCATGGTGTAAGTAGCAGAAACGGATGCAGTGGCTTATCCACTTTGAAATTGTCTGCTTTGAGATGGCCTTTCCTTCTGAACCTGCAGCGTATGACACTAGTAATTGCTCAGTTCTTCTTAGAGCTTTTGTCCTGCTCAAGTAGAATCTTAGCTGTCTGTGCACGTCCAAGGAATGCAGAATTCTCTCCCCTTTGTTCTGCGGATTTGGATAAAAAGTTGGCAGATGACTGGTTAAGAGCCACACTGGAAACCACCTTGGGCATAAAAGTAGGATTTGTCTTCAGACACACCCTGTCTGGGTGAAATATGATAAAAGGCTCTACAGCCATGAAGGCCTGTAGCTCTGAAACTCTTCTTGCTGAAGTAATTGCTAGTAGCAGAGCTGTCTTCCATGATAAGAACTTCATATCAGCGGTAGTGGCTGGTTCAAATGGAGGCAGGGTGAGTTTTTTCCAACACATAATTGAGGTCCCATGCAGGTAATGGTGATCTAGGAGGCCTTAGGTTTTTGGCTCCTCTAAGATACTTCTTAAGTACAGGATGAGAAAAGATTGGTGGCTCTGTATTGTAATGAGCCGAAATGGCAGAGGCATGGATTTTGATTGATGAGAAAGATAGGCCTTTGTCAAGCATCTCAGTTAAGTATTGTAATATCGGAGGAATATGTAGTTCTGCTGTATCAGTTCTTTGTGCTCGATTCCAAGCACAGAATCTCTTCCGTTTGTCAGCATACGATTTTCTAGTACTAGGCCTTCTGGCTTCCAAAATGACATCCATCACAGCTTTACTGAGAGGTGTCGTTCGTATGCTTACATGATTAGCCATGCTGCCAGGTTCAGAGTCTGTAGTTGATTGTGCAGGATCTGATTGTTTTGCTGGGACAGTAGTTGTGGTCTTTGAGGTAAGGTCCAAGCTGGGTACTGAGCCAAGTTCCTTAGGATTGGGTACCAGTATTGGCGGGGTCAGTCCGGGGCAATTAATATCATCTTTGGCTTCTCTTGTCTGACTTTTAGGAGGATACTGGGTAGAAGAGGCAGAGGAGGAAAAGCGTAAACTGACAGTTTTTTCCAACTGAAGGATAGGGCGTCCACTTTCCATGGTTGTGTGTGGTAAGTCCTTGTGCAGAATCTTTTTAATTGATAACTTTGGGGAGATGCAAATAGATCTAGGTCTGGGCTCCCCCATTTCTCTGTTATTATGTTGAATACTTGTGGATTTAGTTTCCACTCGTGAGGATCCATAAGGTTTCTGCTCAAGTCTGACAGAGTGTTCTGTTTTCCTGGCAGGAAATGAGCTTAAAGATTTATTTGGTAGGTCAAAGCGGTGTCCCAGAGTGCCATGGCTAATCTGCAAAGGGATACGAGTGTGTGCCCCCTTGCTCGTTTATATACCACATGACTGTGGTGTTGTCCATCTTTATCAGTAGTTGTTCTGGATGAAGTAAGTCCTTGAAGGCTGTTAGGGCATTTTGAACAGTTAGCATCTCTTTCTGGTTGATATGTAGATGCATTTGATTTGGTGCCCATATGCCCTGAGTGCATCTTCCTGCCATGTAGACCCCCCAGGCATAATCTGATGCGTCTGTTGTTAAGGTTTGGCTGGCAGGGGGTAGAGTGAAGGGCCATCCCATGTTTTGGTGACAGGCCTTTGCCCACCATAGAAACTCCTGTTGCAGGCAGGGGATGAGAGGAATCATTGTTTCTAGACTGTGTGAATGTTGACTCCATAAACTTTTTAGGTACCAGTGAAGTTTCCTCATATGCAGTCTTGCATATGGAATTAGTAGGATGCAGGATGCCATGAAGCCCAGAGCCTGCAGAATTTGTCTTGCAGAAGACTGGGTTTTTGTTGCCATCAGTCTGAAGTAAGCAGTCAGTTGCCTTTGTCTGGTGTGAGGTAAGCCATCTGGGCAGTTGTATGCAATCTTGCACCCAGGAATGTTATCTTTTGAGGGGGTACCAGTTGTGATTTTTTTGTTTATTGTGTACCCTAGGCATGCTAGAAGCCTTTTCACAAATGCCAGGTGTCGTAAAAGAGTGTCCTTGTTCTCTGCTTGAATGAGGCAGTCGTCCAAGTAAGGATAAATCTGAATACTTCTTTGTCTGCAAAATGCAATTACTGGTGCCAGGCATTTTGTAAAGACTCTGGGCACAGTAGATAAGCCAAAGGGCAGTGCAGAGAATTGGTAATGCATTAAGCCAGCCTTGAATCTGAGGTATCTTCTGCACGACTGTCTTATTGGGACATGCAGGTATGCCTCTTAAGTCTAAAGTCACCAGCGAAGCATTCTTGCCCAGCATGGGCAGAAGCTGTTGCAAAGTGAGCATTTTGAATTTTGGAATGTCCAGGTATGTGTTCAAAATCGATAAATCCAGTATTGGCCGCCAGGCCTGGTCCTTTCTGGGTACCAAGAACAGTAGAGTAAAAACCTTGTCCTTTTTCCTGTTCTGGTACTGTCTGAATGGCCCCCATATCCACGAGGGACGCAACCTGTTTTTGAGCCTCTGCCCATTGGTTTTTTGGCAAGTCTGGCCAGCCATTTGTCACTGGCAGAGTGTGGAAATGGAATCTGTATCCTTGTGATACGATGTTCAATACCCAGTTGTCCTGGGTTATCAACTGCCAATTTTGAGCAAAAAGTGCTAATTTCCCCCCTATGGCTGCTGCCAAAAGATAAGTGCTTGGTGTAGGCAGAGGGAAGTCATTGGGATTGATTTCTGTAGGTTTGCACTTCAACTCCTCCAGATTTGGAGGTGGATGCGCCCCATTGCTTTGACCTGTATGAGTCTTGAGCGTAGTACCTGGAACCCTTAGGGCGTCTGGATTTGCCCCTTTGAGCTCTGTCTGACACAGGAAAGGACCAATTTTTTGTGGGCCAGTGTCTACTGAATCTAGGTGGCAGCACTTGCAAGAAATCTTTAAAACCTCTTCTGCCTTAATACCAAACAGAGAATCATGCTGTAAAGGTGCATCTAGCAATTTAGCTTTAACATGATCAGGCAAATTTTGTTCCTTTAACCAGGCATGCCTCCTAATCACAGATCCAGTAACTGTGGCCCTTCAGGAGGCCTCTAAAGAATCAAAACTACATTGCAAAGTATGCTTTCCAACTTGTTCAGCTGCATGCAATAAATTCCTGCAATTCCTTATTTTATGCACATTCTGAAATCATCATTTTCTGTTTCAGCAATCCCATAACATGTTGTTGGTACTTAAGCATATGAAATTGACAGTTTAAGGCCCTGATTGCCAGGGTTGCAGATGTATAAACCTTTTTTCCCCATCTGTCCAGTGCCCTAGAATCTCTGTCAGAGGGGGTAGGGTTTTTTGCTGTTGAGGCCTGAACTCCCTTTGGGCCCTGTGAAATAGTTTCAGGATCAGCAGCAGGGTTTCTAAATAAAAATTTATGAGAGTCAGGGACCCTGTAACACCTGTCAGGTTTACTGGAAGCTGGAGGTAAAGAGTCAGGGGTCAGGCTGGACTCCCAGAAAACATCATCCACAATGTCTAACACAGGGGGAATGGCTAAAGGCTTGTGCTGAGGGAGAAGGAGGAAATCCCCGAGCCTCTTTTTAGATTGAGAAGTCTTGACTCTCCCAGTGAAAATGCTCCCTCAAAGTATGCAAGGTTTCCCCAAATGAATAATCCTCAGGAGGGGATGCAGATGGAATAGACTCCTCAGCATCAGAATCCTCATAGGGAGGTAAAGATAATTCCTGATCAGAAGAGGAATTAGAAGAAATAGAAACTTGATCTGAAGATTCATAGTCAGTGTCTTGCCTAGGCCTCTTATCTGGAGGGGGGTGGGTACCCCTGATCAAGGTAATAAGGTCTTCAGCCATTTTGATAATCTGTTTTTTAGGCATAGAGGCCTGTGCACATGGCTCAGGCATCTTTTTTTAGTTTTAGAAGGTGTCTTTGCCTTTGGTTTTGCAGCTTTCGGTTTGATATAAAAATAATCAGCACAGACAATCACGGATGGAACGCTGAGGCTTGCAAGGCAGTAAAAAACTGCCGTTACACAAGAAAACAGTTCAAAGCAGTTCAACCACGGCAGTGTGAGCTTCAAGGGAAGCTTCAAATAAATCACAGATACAACTCAGATGAAATACCAATACTGGCAATATAGGTAACCATTAAAAATGCAGATGAGCTTCAAATCCAAGACCACATAAGCCACGAACTCTACAAAATAGATGTGAACGTTCTTTATTCAGTGAGCGCTTTCACCCCAGGCGGGTTTCTTCAGACTGTACATTGAACTAATTGCAGCACAGTCTATATATACTCTAAAAGATCAGGTGATTAATTAAATCAATTAAAACACTGTATAGGACTATAAACTAACATCACATACTAACTGGTGTATTATAAATATAATAGTGAAAATAATAAATAGAAAATATATAATAAAAATATATACTGAGGCAACAGTATATACAAGGATCTTTAAAAAGCATAGGTCTATATACTCCATATAAACATTTCATACCATCATGGACTTACACCAAATGTCCACTAGATGATGCTATCTTGCATAAAAAATACTGAATACATAAAAAATGTTATAAGTAAATACGTGTATACTTAAACAAAATAGATATCAATGTTCCTAAATTTATTATGATAAAAACTAACTAATAATGACTAACACCAAGAATTAAAAACTGATGTTACGACCTATCTAAAGTCTAAAAATAGGGGATAATTCATTTCGCCACCTTCCTGACCCTTCTCTTCTTGAGAAAAGGTTGAAGGCTAATTTTATCATTGAGCCCAGGAAAAAAGTCCGCCTTACATCTGATAATCCACTTGGTTTCCATTTCTAGGGTTAGGTTCTCTAGGTCACCACCTCTAGAATTAGGATCTACTGTCTGTATAACTAGAAAACTGAAGGTGTGTGCAGGACCTTTCGCTTTGTGATGTTTGGCTAAAGCGTTCTTATCATCACCAACCCTCATGCAATATACATGCTCCCTAATCCTTTCTCTCAGCGTTCTGTTGGTTTTCCCAATATAGTACGCTGAGCAGGAGCAGCACAATGCTAGATATACAACATTAGCCGTCCTGCAATTGGTCCCGGTGCAGAAACTAAATGTCCTGTCGAGTAAGGGTGGTTTGAAAACTGTGTCTGTGTTGATATAAATGCACTGATTACAACCATTACAAGGAATTGTGTTATATGATGATGTATGTACATCCTTAAAACTCTTGTGACATAATATCCTTCTTAGATTCAAGCTGTTCTTATACCTAAACCTTGGTCTGGTCCCAACCAAACTGCTGATAGCATCTTCAACCTGTAGAATATGCCAGTGTTTATCTATAATGGCTCTAATATCAAAGATGTCACTTGTGTAAAATAAAGGTATTTTAACACATTCAGGCCCATGTGTAATGTCTAAGTGTTCATTTACACTCATGTTGTCTGTAGAGCTAGAAAAATACGGCTTAGCCCTATTATCTCTCATAGTCAAAACTTCCTTCTCAGTACCATCAATATGTGTAGCATTGTAGTCCCTCTCTAATAATCTATTTCTCAGTCCCTCCAACTCATCTCTAAATCCAACCTCTGTAGGATTGAGTCTGGAGGCCCTCATGATCTGTCCCTTGACAACGTTCTCAAATATATGCTTGGGGTGCATACTACTTCTGTGTAATAGAGTATTTTTAAAACATTCTTTCCTGTGGACAGAGGTATTGACTATACCATTGGGTAACCTCATAATATTGACATCTAGATATGAAATGAACTCTTTAGAATAGTTCATTGTAAATTTTAGGTAATCAGTAAACCCATTGATTTCTTTCTCAAACTCCAATAACGATGTCTCACTACCTGCCCAAACCACAAAGAGATCGTCCACAAATCTTTTGTAAAATAGTGCATACTGTCTGAAATTCTTAGAAGGGAACAATATTTCTTCCTCCCATTCAGCCATAACAATGTTGGCGTAGCTATTGGCACAAGCAGTGCCCATAGCTACGCCATCATTTTGTAAGTACATTTCTTCATTAAAGAAGAATATGTTGTTCTCTAAAATAATCTCTAAAAATAGAGCCAATAACTCGACAAACTGTATGTCCATTTCCGTGTTCTTCTTAAGATAATTCTGTACACTTTCCACACCTACCTTATTAGGAATGACGGTGAACAGGCTTTTTACATCAAACGTCACCATGAGATAATCTATTTCATCACTCATGCCTGAAATAAATTCATATAGGTCCAACAAGAAATGCTTGCTATCTCTCAACACATGAGGAATCTCATTCACTACATTTCTTAAATGATGTTCTGCAAAAAGGGAGAATGGTTCAGTTAACCAACCCCGTCCAGATACAATGGGTCTCATGGGTGGATTTTCTAAGCCCTTGTGCACTTTCGGTAGACCTTTAAGTATGGGGATGAACGGATGGTTCACCTTCAGGAACTGATAGAAGTCTTTCCTAATCAACCTACTCCTGAGTAAATCGTCTATTGTGTCATACACTCTAAATATTTTCATCGTTACTTCATTTATGTCAACCTTTGTATAGGATTCATCAGTACTCAATAGAATGTTCATGTTGTTAATATAATGTAGAAAATCCATAACTACAATGGGACCACCTTTGTCAGCGGGTGTGATAATAATGTTCTTGTCCATTTTCAAACCCTGTAGGGCTTCCCTTTCTAGATGGGTCAGGTTCACTTTCTTATGTCTCTTAGTTCTATTGTCTCTGTTAGAGTACTGGGAGTATAAATCACTCTCTACAAGTTTAGTAAACGTATCTAATACAGGATGTAACACAGGTGTATAGACACTTACTGGTTTAAAATTATCAGTCACTCTATCATTATCAACCAGGCCAAAATCTAACCTCAACTGTACATTCCTGGCGAATAGCTTCATATCAATAATGGAATCAGTGATATCACTAGTTTTACAGGGTATAAAGGATAGGCCTTTATTAAGGACTTGTTCCTCGTACCCAGTTAATTCTCTCCTGGATAGGTTAATCACTAAGGATTCCCTTTCTTTCCCCACATCTTTTTTAAGGTTGGTCCTACTTGTTCCAGATCTGTTACCTTCCTTTTTTGTCTCCCCCTGCTCATGGACCGGGATCTCCCTCTGAACCTGGGGGACTGAATGGGGAAAGGGACCTCTAGCCTAGGGACCACATGGTCATTAGCTTTCCCATTATCTACAGATACAAACTTTTTCTTTGTCCCTGTCGAACCACCATTCATGGTGTTGATCGAGTTGACTATGCCCCTAACATTAGTGGAGGCATTATTATCCAAACACACCGTCTTCCCTTTGTTTTGAATAACCAAGGGATATAAGTTCACATTATTTACATTCCTATTCAAATCATCCTCTATGCCAACAGAAGCATTATCGATGGTTAAAGTATTGCTCGTTGAGACATTGTTAGTAGATACATTAACATTGTTAGTGTCATTATTCCCACTACTTTTACTATTTTTACTACATATTTCAACTTCCCTAGAACCAATATTATGTGTATTCATATTAGTTGTGGCATTTCTAGGCCAAGTAAAGACATGACCATTTTTAAAATCAATAACATCCCTTTCAATTTTGGTCTTCTTTTGGTTGGTTAATCGCCTCTCATATAACAAAACATTGTCCATCAATCTATCCAGTCCCAAAGTCTTTTTTGAGGTTTGGTAATTCGTATTAATATGTTTATAAGTCTCAGTCACTTTTTCTTTAATCAACTCCTCCTCAGGTCTATGATAATCAATGAGGAGTCTCATATAATTGAAACTCAGTTCCATATTTAATTTCTGCCACTTTAATAATAGTTCAGGATAATGGTTACCTGTAGTAGGCATCTTGAGGACTCGAAGCCCTCTCGGTATAATCTGTTTTTGCAAACACGCTTCAAAATGCTGCCGTTGCAGCTGTAGCCTCTTTAGTTTTAAAAGATCAGTCTCGAGCTGTTCCAGGTCATCTGCCAGTCTAAGCAAATCTTCAGCGTTGTCTATCTCAGACCCACGCTCCTCATTTGGTTCGAAAAACAATAAAGCATTCTCAGTACCTGAAATATAGTTCGTGAATCTCCCCATCATCCGTTCGGAAACACCGGTGACATCCGGTACATACGCTAACTCTATTTCATCCCCTCCGTTCGTGCAAGCCATATCCTCCGGTTGGAAACAGTAAATGTAAGACAAAATCAGCAGCAAAAGCTCCAGAACGTTCACATCTATTTTGTAGAGTTCGTGGCTTATGTGGTCTTGGATTTGAAGCTCATCTGCATTTTTAATGGTTACCTATATTGCCAGTATTGGTATTTCATCTGAGTTGTATCTGTGATTTATTTGAAGCTTCCCTTGAAGCTCACACTGCCGTGGTTGAACTGCTTTGAACTGTTTTCTTGTGTAACGGCAGTTTTTTACTGCCTTGCAAGCCTCAGCGTTCCATCCGTGATTGTCTGTGCTGATTATTTTATTTACGGATCGCTGTCCTTACGTTGGAGCTTTTGCTGCTGATTTTGATATAAAAATGTTGAGGTCTGAATACACCCTCAGCTCAGCGGCTCTGGACCCATCCGAGGGAGTTACATCCACCGGTCCAATACCTTGAGTATCTTGCAGCATGCCAGACTCCACATGGGTGTCGGTAGAGGTCTGCGACTCGAAGGTAGTGGGTATCAGGGGCTGCGAAAGCGCCCGAGTACCGGCGACTGGCTTAGGAGAAGATTCGTTGTCTGTTTTGGATCTCTACTGCCTTTCTCTGTTCTTTTCTTTGCGTTTATGTACTCCGGTTGTCGGATTGCTATCCGACGACATCTCTGGGTAGTTAAATCTGTTTCCAAAATACTTGAATGCAAAAATATACCGACACTTAATAGTGCGTTGGTTAAATCTAGCACAAAAGCAACAGCCAGGCATGTTATGATCAGGGCCTAGGCAAGGAATACAGTATAAATGGAAATCCTTATGAGGTATTTGCTTCCCACAAGTAATACAATTATTAACTTTTTCTGACATCGGTAAAAAGCAAGAAAAAAGTTTCCCCAACGGGGTACTTGGCTTTATTGAAGACTTCGGTACTGAAACTCAAACGTGAATATTTCAATAGTCGGCTGACCGGCACTTGCGAAATGTTTCTGCTTCGGGCACCGCGCGGCAAGAAAGACGAAAGAAAATGGCGTCGGCTGCATGTTTTATAGCCCTGATGACCTGACGTCATGGAAGAGAAGACAGCAACTGTCGCAGGACCCAAGACATTGGAATTCAGGCCAACTGAGGACAACCTGCCAGCAGATTACCCATATGTAATGACTGCAACAGTGAAACACGAAGATAACTAATTATTCAAATTATATTTTAAAAACAGCCATTCATGCTGACTGGTCTGTTGGCATTAGTATGTTAAATTACATATATTATGAGTGTCATTCACCCCAATAGACTGGCTTCTAGTTGAGAAGACTGAATGACTGAAATTTGTGATCAAATATTCCATTCTGCAAGTTAGGGTTAGAGATACTGCTTCCAAAACCATATATTTTGAAGGTTTCTGCATTAGGGGGTTAGGATTTGGGTAAGGTCAAATGTGGACACAGATGTAGTGGCATTAGAGTGAGGGTGTGTGCCCTGTCTAGATTAGTGGTAGTTCTACAGAAAAGTCTTTGAAAGGGCAGGGGCAGGCTTAGCAGCTACAAATAAGCTGGGCAGGGAGGATTTCTGTAATTACTTCTATATAGTCAGACTGTGAACCATTAAAAAGTGCAAGGTAAATGGAAATAACAATTAATTTCAAAACTTTGCCAAAGATAATTCCAAAAGGCAAATTACAGAAGCTACAGACATTAGATATTTAAATGCACCAGAGTTGGAAGGGAACATTAACAAACTCATCCTCCTGTCAGGTGGCACTCAAAGTAGCATTCCTGAAATCAGAGACTTCATCTGGAAGGTTCCCCCCAAAAGTAGACAAAGCCAAGCCAACAGTTAAATGTGAAGATATAGGACACTCAAAGGGAAGGGCAGCATTTCTCTTCTTTGTCACATAATTCAGGTGATACATTACATAAGGGAGGATAAAATGATGAGAAGTAATTCATAACGCCAGCTTGTAAAACTACTGTTCAGGAGATACATGTATGGGTGGCCTGCCTGCCTGCTCAAGGGGATCTTCAAAAGCTAGTGTAATGTTTAATAGCGGTTTTTCAACAGTCTCTGTAGTTACTTTGCAAAAAGGCTTCAGGGTGTGCTGAAGTAAAGCTGCTATAGCATTTGCATGCACTTTAAGTACAACAGCCACTGCCACTATTACTGTACACTACTATATCCCATAAAGATAACTATTCAAAAAAAAACAGTGCAGTTATGCAACATGCTACATCCAACTGCATACCTTAGAGAAATGCCTTTGTACCATACAATACCTTCAGCACTGGTGCTAGGGCAACATAAGGCTCAGTCAACCAAATTATTGACTAGCAGCCACCCACAACACAAACGTTCAAATATCACTATAAAAAGGTGGACCCTTATTTCATAGACTGTTAGATCAAATCAATGGAACAATACCCCCTGAGCCAATATATCTAATGGTGCAGTTAGGCCTCTGCAGCTGCTAACCCACAAACATACAGCTTCTCTTTGCATCTGGCCAAAGCTCTTTTTATACACACATTTCTATTTTCATCCACCAACCACTGTTTCCAAGAGCCAGGCAATCCTCAGAATAAAACTACTTCACAACTAGTTTTAAAATGTAATCCTTAAACCCTTATAACCACACTTACACTGTTGTAAGTTAAGACCAGCCCTTTCTCTTTTTTTCTATAATGCACTGATTCAGAACCCTCAACCTTTCCTTACACTCCGAGGCCTTCTATCCACTAATCACTTTCTCCACTCTTCTCCATCACACCTCTTACTGCCACAAATAAGCCATGCCTGCTGAAAACATGATAAAAACTGACTGTCCCAATGCACCGGATGACGGCTGGAGAAACATCTGCTCATAAATGTACATATACAACAGTCTAAACTGAGCTGTATCAACTCTGATATTTGCCAATACAAATTTCTAAAGCAATGTAAAAACAACTTGTTACTTTCTTGACTAAAGTAATATAATTAACACAGTTTATCCATATTGTACACAGAATTTTCATTACCTCACATCTTCTTTTCAACACACTGTCAGAAAACAGAAATTGCACATTTTGTTCTCTTCCACAAGTAAAAAAATGCAAGCAATCTTAGAGTCAAATGAAGATTTGTTCTGTCTGCCTCCCACAAAATGATGGCGCTGGACCAGTGGAACCCACTTATCAAAATGCATGACAAACAGGACATTGTCATGCTCTGTGTGCTGAAAGGTACATGGAAAAACAGAATGACTTACACACTCGAGGTCTTAAAATATCCTCTAACAAAACATCTTGGTGTTTTACTGAACTTAAGTAATGTATTGTAATTTACCATCTATGGACAGTGTGTTCAAGGTGACTGAAAAGTTAAAAGCATTTCAGTTAAGATGCCATTTTGTACACAGTATATTACCAGTTTGACTAAAATTCTTCTCTACCTCTGCCATCCCGTTACTAGGAAACCCTTGGCACGTAACATAAGTCTTCTGGGAAGCAACTGATCCGGGATGTCAGTCTTTTTTTTTTTTTTTTTATTCTACTGTCGTAGGAACCCGATCCAGAGTTGTACCAGAGGCCCTGGTGCAAGATCTATAAATGAAATGCTTACCAAAACCTACTGCCCAATATCTAAAGCTTCCATGCCCTTAGGAATAACCAAGAAAAAGTCAGTTTATGAAACCAATGTTAAATCTTCACAGCCTTCTGAGCTAAATTACACGCATATTTCCCAGCAGATTCGTACTTGGCTTCTAGAGAAGCCAGTGGTAACAGGTTACCAAACTTCAGAATTCAAATTTAACACCAGATTTAACTTCAGTGAGTAATCACTCTTCTTGTTAAAGACTTTACTCCTAAAAGTTGGTGTTAAAGTTGTAATGAAGTAGAAAAGTGCTTATTTCTTAACTATTTAGTTCAGTTTTGCACTGTTCCATTAAATACAACCACAACTGAAGGAAGCTACATTTACAATAAAAATGTAGTTAATTATGTCAGAATTCAGTCAAAAGTACAAAAGCAATGCATGCTAAAATGAAAGTTATGTACTCACCATAGTGACAGATCCGTGTTGTCGGCATCTGACTGGTTCAACCTATGGGACTTTTGCTCTGACATGGGGCAGTTAAAAAGTCTTTAACCTATTTTGGCTCCGCCTCTCTTGCCCA
This sequence comes from Protopterus annectens, assembly GCF_019279795.1. Taxonomy (NCBI): domain Eukaryota; kingdom Metazoa; phylum Chordata; order Ceratodontiformes; family Protopteridae; genus Protopterus; species Protopterus annectens. The sequence continues at coordinate 528,679,361 of NC_056746.1, forward strand.
TAACTCTCCACTCCTCCAATTCACCAGATCGAGTTTTCCCCACAAGTCAAAGCAGGATAATACAATACATCTAATTCACACATCTCTCACAACTGGAAGGAAACCGTCCAGACTAAAAAGAGTTGAATTAAAACCTTCATTGTCCGGTCATTACAGAGGGAAGATTTGCCAAGTCAGCAATAAGATCGGGGCAGGAGGACACAGTGCTTGAACCAGATGGAGACAGACAACACAGATCTATCATTATGGTAAGTATATAACTTTCGTATCCAATGTTGTCTGCTCCATCTGGACTCAACCTGTTGGACAGAGCTCCCAGCCATGACAATTCAATGGGAGGAACTAAGGAGGGATATTCTGCAACACAGTGTAACAAAAGGAAGCCCTGGATCTGAAATAAATGTCCAGCTTATAATGTGACACAAAAGTGTGGCAGCCCAGCCAAGTAGCAACAACACAAAACATCCACAGATACTATAGAAAGAAAGGCTGAAGAGGTAGCTACAGCCCTAGATGATGGACCTTTATGCTTGTGTAGAAGAGTCTTGCCTTTCAAAGAATATATACACAAAATACAATCTGACAGCCACTTGGATAAAGTTACGTTATACACAGGAGAGCCTAGCCTGGATTTTGAAAAGGAGACAAACTGGCCTGACTTCCTGAAAGGCTTGGTACATTCAAGATAGAATCTTCATTGCCTATGCACATCCAAATAATGCAGAAGATATTTATTTTGTGGAAAAATTGGGGGAAAAACACAAGATGATGAATGAAACTATTAAGGTTATTCTCAAAAGCTACCTTATTAAAAAGGAAGGATTCATACGAAAAAAAGCACGGTCATTATAGAACACTAAATAAAAGGAAGAGTGGTCAAGTGCTTGCAACTCTGAAACCCTTTTGGCAGAGATAATCGTCAGCAAGAACAATCTTCCAAGTTAACAGCTTCAAATCCAAGGAGGCTGAAGTTTCAAGAAGAGAACCAACTAGAACTGGATCCCGTACTGAAAGGTGAAGAAGCCTTGGCTATTTTGAGATAAGCAAGGGCATGCTATCGCTACCAATATGAAAGTTAGAAATGGCCACTACCTGTACTTTGATGGTAGAAAAGCTAAAGCCTGAGCCAAACTCCTCAGTCAGAAAATCCAAGACAGATTCCAAGAAGGCAGAGAAGGGGTCAAGTCCTCGAGCCTCTGCCCATAAAACACTTTTTTCCATTTACTAGTACATTCTGAGAAGAGGACAATATACAAATGACTGCCTGTGACAGCTAGGGATTCTTGGCCATCAAGGGAACTGAAGGAACCATGCAGTCAACTTGAGGGACTAAAGACTTGGGGGGGGGGGGGGATCCTGACCTGCTTGGTTAGAGATGAAATTCAGAATGACATCCAATATCCAAGGGAGCTACTTCAGAAGAGGCCAAAGGTATGGAAACCACACCTGGTGATGCCAAAAGGGGAGAATGAGATCACAAAAGCTCCACAATGTTTGCTTTAAGTAGAAACTTTACTATTGGGGAACTGGGGGATCAGCATAAAGGAGACTCGAGGACCAAGCAAGCATCAGTGTCTCGCAGGGTGCCTGTCCTAGAGGGAGAACAATGGCGTTACAGCAGTCACACTTGGTGCTGGACAGCAATGCAAGCAGGTTGAGACATGGAGTGCCCCAATACCAAAATATCCGAGCGGACACTGTAATTTGAGGTGCCACTGTCCGATGTAGGGATCACTCGCGAGGTAAAATGCTCCTGTTGAGGCTCTCAGCCAAAAAGTTGGACTTCCCCGGGTAAGGCATTGCCACCAGAAACCACAGAGCAGCTCACCCACTGCCAAATCCTGAAAGCCTCCGGACAAAGAGGATAAGAACGTGTCCGACCCCCACCCCATTTGTTAAGATACCAGATGACAGACACTGTCTGTCTGTATCACAATTACACCCCTGGAGAAGGCATCCTGAGAAGCCTCCAATGCTAGGAGATCCGTTCGCATCTCTAAAAAGCTGATATGAATGTCAGCCTCTGGGTAAAATCTGGACCTCTGGACCCTTGGACCATCCTCCCTTCAAAATGCCCATTCCCACCACCAACCCCCAGAGGAAGGTGTCTATGGTGATTGTGGTCAAAGGAGAAGGAATTACAAACCATTCCCCTTGTTGTAATGGCCACAGTCCATTGTAGGGCCCTTATGCGATACCTGGCTAGAGGGACCAGTCCCTATTGATGCAGCCATATGACCCAGAAGCTTTAGAACTGCGTGAGGTGGAGGTTTGGGAACTGTAAGCACTGATAGGGCCTGAACTTGAAGACTGAAAATTTTGGAGCTTGGGAGTCAGGCAATTTGATGAATAAGTCCAGATGACACCCAATGAACTCCAAGACTTGTACAGGCTGAAGGCTTGATTCCAGGTAGTTGACTGTAATGCCCAAGTTGCTGCATAGTCTAAGTAAATAATCCCTGTCAGAGATCAACGGTGCCATTAAGGCAGTGAGGAGCAAATCGTCCAGGTATGGGAAGACTCATAAAACTGCAGCGGAACCAAGTTACAACCACTGCCATTGCACTTGGTTAACACCTGGTGAGCTGTAGTGACACCAAATAGTAGGACCCTGAACTGACCGTGTTTGGCTCCCACATGGAAGCGAATGAACCTGTGGGAACACCGATCTAGGTTGATGCGATGGTAAGCTATCGAGCACATTCCTCAGAAGAGGTAATATGGACTACACAGGGACCATCTGGAACTTTGTCTTTTTGATGAACTGGTACTAAAAATTTTGAAATGGATCCTATCTGATCTGGTGGGACTTCCTGAATGACTGCTTATGAGCAGCTTTTGGATCTCTGTCACCGAACAAAGTCTGATGGGGCAGAACATGTGGGAGATGTTTTAGAAGACAGTTTGGAACTTCTATAAAGAGAATGACATAACCTCTTGATACGACTCTCAACACCTAGGCGTATGAGGCCTATAGCCTCCCAAGCTTAGGGGTGGAGAACTAGATGACCCCCAAATGCCTCCAGAGAAGGGCACCCCTTTAGGATTGCTGATAGGGGACACTGGAAAAGCCCTACTGACCTCGTGATTCTGTGGACTGCCTCTGCCCCACGGGCATCTGTTATGATCTACTCCGCCCTCAGGAGGAACCTTCTGGAGGAGCGTCCTGGGAAGAGAGCTGTGACTTCCTGAAGAGACACTTGCGTTTTGAAGCAGTCCGAAAAGTTGCACAACTGCATCCTGGTGTGGCCCCTCATCTCAATCCTGGAACCTGCCACTCTGCATACTCCATCAGCTGTGTGACAGATAAGTCTAACTGAAACACTTTTAATGGAAGTCAAGGTGAACAACTGAGTCTCCAGCTTCTTCTAGGTAGCTGAAGACTTTTGTATCCTGAGGGTGCTCGACAAGTCAGAGACTAGGTCCCACTTGTAGCCTTATATAGTGTGATTAGTTGTTAACAGCTCTCAAAGCAAAGGTGGATGAGGCACAGGAATACTTCCCTAAATGATTTCGCTCCTGATACTCCCCTTTTTTTGGGAGGTAAATCAAGAAACTCTCCTCAGGCATCTCCTTTTTGGTGGCTGCCTCCACTACAGTGGCATCGACGGCTGGCCCCTTACTCCAATGAGGTCTGTGTGTGTGGGTGGGTGGGGAGGGGGGTTGGAAAGAACTTTGTCCAGCTTCCTAGGATAGGTTCTACTGTGTCAGGTTCCTTCCACCCCCTCCAGGATACCAAGTCTATAAGGGCATCCAGGGGGGGAGCTACCCAAGTCGTGGATGGGCCTATGACAAGGTTCTTCAGAAAAAACAATTCTTCCCGAGAGGGGGGCTTCGGTGGTCCAGCTCCCATGCTGGTGAAGCACCTCTAACAAATTGCCAAAGGAGGAGTCATTGCACATGAGGGACTTGGGGGAACCCTCTCCCTCCTCGAGGTCAGCATACATCTCTTAGAAGTTCAGGTGCTTCCTCTTGCACTCTCTCTTCCCCAAAACTCCCACTATCGAAGCTGGAGAGGAGGGGGCAGACTAGAGGCTGGTTGACACACGCGGTCACCCAAGCAGACTGATGACTTGTCAGAGTAACATAAAAACTGAGAGGGGGTGCCAGCTGGAGACATCCAACCCTTCTCTTGAAAACAGAATATCCCCATCACAACTCCAAAGGCTGAGGTGGGCCTCTTGGATCAGAGTGTTCTAGAAACCATGGGTATTGAAAACAAACCCGAAACTGAGGCTACCAAGGAACAAAATGGAGCCAAACACTGTCAGATCAAATCCGGAGGATGGAAGCTCGACAGGCATCAAAGATCTCAGATTCGAAAGGGCTAAGAGAGAAAACCAGAATGATGAAGCAGAGGGTCCTGGTGATGGAACCGGACCCGAGGGGAAAAGTCCTAATTGCATCTATGCAAAAGGACATCAGCTGCTCCAAATCAGTATGTTTGATGCTGCCACTGACATCGACAACTGGAATGATGAGACCATGGAGGATGGCTCCGAGGATCTATGGAAGAGGTCCCCCTATGGCAGATCCAAGCCAGGGAGGCTCTGAATTGGGGTGGAGACGGGGAAAACTCCAGTGATCTAAGTGGAGTATAAGGAGAAAAGGGTGTTGCTACCCTGCCTGAAGGTGCCCCTTTGACCAGGAAAAGGCCTGGAATACTCTAAGTCAGACATGTCACTTTACCTGGTTTCAGCACCAAAGCTATCGGCTCTGAAACATTGGAGCCAATGCTGCCAGGGAAGCTGAAAGTCAAGGGACTTTTGGACCCATAGAGCCCAAGGGAGCCAATCCAGAGGTGGAGACCAAAGTTAATCTCTTGCACTTCTTTTTGGTGTGGCTAGTCTCTCGTATCAGAGGCTTCTCAGACCCAGTCTTGGGATCCAGGGAAGCAAAATCCCAAAGACCAAGATGGCAAAAGATCTTTCAACATGAGCTTGGGTTTGCACTCTTAAAAGAGTGAGAGTAGAACCTCTCAAAGATGGAGCAACCAGAGTTCAAATGCTCTGGACCAAGACAGTACACACATTTAATGCTTTCATGCTGGGAACGCAATTTGTGCCAGAAGGAAATACAGTTTTTAAACTCTTTATCCACTGTCCTAACAACACATATAAGAGATACAAGAAAAGGAACAGTAGTAAAGCACCTAATGACTAAAGGGAAAATGGCAGAAAGGGGAACAAGGGGATATTATCTAAAACTACACAGCTCTATAAAACAAAACAAAAAATACCTAAACCTATCAGAAATATGCTAATGCCTATTCTATGGGGTTAGGGAAGAAGGATCTCACCAATCCTATGCCAACTTATTTGGTGAAATCGAATCAGCCAGGTGGAGCCAAAGACAGCTGCAGACACGAATGGTGGCTAACTAGATTTGGGGAGTTGGAGAAGGAAGTTATGGGCAAGGGAGGCAGAGCCAAAACAGGCTAAAGACTTAAAATGGCCAGCGTCAGCGTCAGATCTGAAGTCCCACAGGTTGAATCCAGATGGCGAAGACCATATCCAATTTCAAACTGGAAGAAACACATTCTAAAATTATTCAGTCTAAACACAAACTCAACAGTCCTTAGATTTATACAACAAAAGGAACACGTGAAATTTGGGGAATAAAATCAAAATTCCAAAAGAGGGTAGACAGAATCAACTATAATAATAAAATTACAGCAGATTCAGTCATAAGAACTTCACATTTATATTTAAAGCTCATCTCTCTAGTCCTCCCTCCGTCAGCAACAGTATACTTAGTTTTAGTTGTATTGTCATGGACATGCTTCAGTTTTAGAAGGCTGATTGATTTTGGTTAAAAATAAAGCTCAAAAGAAAATTACCTTAACACAGCAATAGTAATGCCCAGAGTGGCAGTGGGTTCCTTTATGCACAAGGACAGCATACAGCTCGTAAATAACTGGTTCTCCAACAGATTTTGACATATATGGACGGATGTTTAAATACTCCGGGTATTTCACATCCTAATGAAAATAAAAAAAATTGTTTCACATTCCTCAGAATATCAGCAAACTTAAAATTTTTGAACCATTCATTTCCTCAAAATCTTTCTTGAATTTTTTTTTTTTTTTACAGGTAACAGCACCCTCCAACAGGAATTTCAGAACTTTTCTGCATTAAGTAATTTTTTTCAGAGTACTACACAATAAAACTGTTGCATAGAAATCTTTGAGACATGTATGCATCTAGCACAGATGACAATTTGGAATAAAATATATTGTCAAATAATCAGAGTTTTGATTTAATACTGTAAATCACAAAAAGCACAGCTGTATTAGGAACTTACCATAACTATAAAAATATTAAGTATTCACTGTTGGCGTCATCGACTCCTAGTTGCAGGAGCCCGATATGCCACTCCAACATCTACAGCTTTACTCCTCCAATAGTGAGTTTGGCAAACTACCTCCTACTATCAGTATTTGTCGTCATTATACTTAAATCATATAGTGGTATCATCAGAAATATTAAGAGGGGTGTTCGCCTGACACCATTTTTTAGATTGTTTTTGCCCTAGCTGGATAAGAAAATGGTCTACTACACTGAAGCACAAATCGGACCTAAGGAAAAGCATTCACCTCACAAGGTGCTACTCCATCTCTCTGGGTTCTAGGCAGGGACAAAGGATGGAGGCAGTCTGGTGAGGAGTACCCACCCTGAACTCCAGGATGCTCAAAGCAGCACAATGGAAGCGAGAGTGGTGGAATAATGGGGACTGCAAGAGTGAACATACTCAAACGTCTACAATTATAAAAGCTTTAACACAACTTCATAATAGTCACTGCTGCAGTCATCACTTCTCAGAAGACTCCCAGAGCATAAGGACCAGTGGGTGGCAGCCCTGACTGGGCTATGTGGACAGCAGATCCTGGGGTAAAAATAGTGGTGGCAAACTCTGCCCTGGCCCAAGATTTAGACCACAACCTGTAATATTTGGAAAAGTTGTGGACAGAGGAATAGTAAACTGCTTTTAAAATTGCCTGGGTATTGTCTTCTCCCCAGAGAAAATCTGTGGATCTAAAGAGAATAAAGCATTACAGACCCTGGCCCAAGGTTTCCCATGAAAGTAGCAAAATAACTCAATACATTGGGCAATCCATTTAGACTGACTATTTTAGGCTTTTCCTCCCTATCCTTAGCCAAGCAGACAAAAAGCTGACTTGATTTTCTGCCTCCCTCAGTTCTATGTAAACAGAACCTCAGCTCTCTATGTACATGCAAAAGACACTCCCCACCCCATTTTGTAGGTTTGGGAGAACACTCGAGATGAACAGCCCAAGTCGAAGAAAGTTTCATTAACCACTTTGGGTATAAATGTTAGGGTTGGTATGTGCGTGACTTTCTCTTACAGAAGATAAGAACAGGCTGTTTACACATCAATACTTGTGAGTTGAGATATTCTTTTGTCATATGTTATGACCAGCAAAAGGGTCTTCCAGGAGTAATTTACAAGAGCTGCCACTGTGTGTTCCATATCCCTGAATCTCTATCCTTGATGCATTCTTGTAACTTCCCCAATTTGCATTTGGGGCCCTTAGTCATAACCAACCTTCAATAAGGCCACAGTGGTGCAGCGGTTAGCGTTGTCGCCTCACAGCAAGAGGTTCTCCCGTTTGGTTCTCGGTTGGAGTGCCTTCTGTGTGGAGTATGCATGTCCTCTTCACGGTCGAGTAATGTAAAAGACATGCAGGTAGGTGCGAGCGTGAATGGGTGTGCCTTCTATGAAGGTTTGGCATCAGGCTGGTAACTCGGCACCGTAAAAATCTACTACCAATCATTAGTGGACCGGAGTTAGCTGTGGCGACTCCTAACCAAGAAAGGCCAAAAGACATTATTTTACTCATAACCAACCTTCAGAACCATCATGACTGAGAGATAGCATTTTCACAGAGTGCCATATCAGTCATAATACTCAGTCTTGTTCATCTGAATGTAGAAAGCATGCTAAATGTGAAGTTGCTGAATAATGGGGCTAACCTTTAGCCTTGTGGTTAAGTGACCTCAAAATTAATGTATTTAAGTCACAAGGGTGTGGGGATGAACAGGGCTTGCCTGCTGCAGAAACAATTAGTAGTTTAAGGCTTTTTTTTAAAACAATTTGCCGATTCATTTTTAACTCGTGTATGAATGATCCCTTCCTCTAAATCACCATTACCCATTTTTCTCATATCCATCTCTATCATTTTACCTTTAGATTTTTACCCTTCTTCACTGAAAACCACAATGTGATGTGATCACGGTTTACTAATGTCACCTTTGTCTAGACATCAATAACCTCTTTACCTTGGTTAAGACCACAGTGAATTCTGTTTGGCATAGTCATACACTAGCTGTCTGAATCCCTCATGGGTCCAGCTCTCAATCTTCCTTGTTTCTTCTCATGATTCCCATAACACCCTTCAAAGGATGAAGGAGTAATTTACGTGGGGTGTCAAGGAATACTCAGAGCCACAGCTTGAAGTATAGAACATTCATGGGCATAATAGCTCCAAAACCAGCTGCAGTTCATCCAGTCAGATGTCCTGGAAGGTGAACTCAAATGCTTCACTGGAGCCAGACCACCTTCCCCATCTTCGGGAAAACCTGACCCATTCTACAGGGTCTGGGATTTTTACAAAAATTTCTTTACAAGAACCCTTTGGCTAGTCCAGCAGTGATGTTTTTGGATTCCAGCCTCAGACCCTCTACAGCTCCATCCTTGAACCCCACTCCTAGTGACAGGGAAAATAAGACATAACCACTTTAGAAAGAAAATTTGCACTTCTGCTACCTTGGGCCCTCAAGAGGCCATCAGACAAACATGCTTACGTTCCCAGAATCCCTCTTAGGCAAACTTAATACTTGGGGGAGGGGGTCAGTGATAAGGTTCTCTAACAAATGATACTGTCCCTCTTCTCAGGTGGCCAAGCATTCCAAAAAGTGTGGCTAGGACTCACTTGATTCAGCTTGTAGTAGAACAGCTTACAGGGTTAGTGATTAGGACATATGTCTGGCTGAGGATACAGCTCATTTAAAAGTTCCAAAGTTTAAAAAAAAAAAAAAAAAAAAAAAAGATTCCTTTACTACCCTAGGCCTTTCATGGTTAATTTGAATCTAAAGGATATCTTCCTCCGGGGTCTATTTCTATTTACTGAAATATCACTTACTTGAATCTCACTAGATCGAGATGAGAACACTGAACATCACTTAAAGGACAAAAACGGGATATTAAAGCAGATTGCTCAACCTGCTTGTCTATTTTAGTCCCGGTTCGTTGATATAGCCTTGAAAAATTACCCACGCAGCTTTAAAAACTAATCCACTCAACTGTTTTCCCGGTTAGGCTTCCTACCTTTCCGTACGGTTTTACTTTCTCTTTGAAAACAAAGTTGAAAAACCTCTAGTTGGCTCTGAAATTATGTCACATCTGCCAGAGCTCTTGCTCTAGCTACAGAGACATTTCCTCCCTCAAAGTGATGTAATCCCCCCGTGACTTGCATGCTGTATAGAAAAGCCAGTGGACCTCCCACATTGTGATGTCAGAGCTGCCTTGCAAGCCCACTCAACCTAGCAAAAATGTCAAACTAGAATCTCACTTTTCTGGAGCCCTACCGATATGTGACAAAGTACAGGCAGAAGTACAGTAACAGCTGCAAAAACTAAGAGCATAAATTTGCAATGACCATGCATAGACATCAATTGCATGTTTTTACATAAGAAGCAGATGTCTGTCACAATTAAATCGGCAACACTACATCAAATTACAAGTAGTGTGCAATACCGTAATTTTCTTAAATTACCACTTAAAAAAAACATGTGGGTGCTGTCATGCAAGTCTGAAATATTTTGTGTTTATAGTGCATCAATTGTTCGCTATTTAACCAAACAGGAAGGGAAAATAAGTGGGAGTTTGATGCTTTGCAAAACAGTGATTATTCCCAGTGCTCTGGAGCTTGGTTCTAAATTTGACAGGAGTGCAACAAAAACAAATCTCCCACTGTAAGGAAGGAAAGGCTGACAAGAAAAAAGTACATTAGTCTGGTCACCTGCTGTGAGCTGTCAATCACATACATATAATGAGTCAAATAACCCTTAGCTCTTTGAGAGCTAGGGAAGGGAGGGGAGATACCTAGAAGAACTAGATTTCAGCCTTCACAAAAGAAATCAAGTTAGCATTTCTAAGAAAGAGCAATAAAATGAAAGAGTAATAAAATGCACTTTTCAATTCTGTTCTGTCGCATTTGCTCTGCTCGTGTTTGAAGTAGTCATTGAAAAAGGATAAAATTTTAACCAAAAGTAGGTGACTATAACACAGCAGTGAAAGATTGTAAAATCGGTGCAAAGACAGGAGCTTTAGGGAAAATGTGGCAGACCTGATGCAATTTTTTGGAGACAAACAATGCATTATGGGATACTTAGAGGCAGACTGCAAGATGCCAGACCCCATGTGGTCAGAGTCAGAAATTGCATATAAAAATATCTAAAAAGCTCTAAATAGGCTCAGAGTGGTGTTAAAATATAGGAAACACCAAACCATGATGAAATAAATATGTTTTCTGAGACTGTGGGTGAGGTTGTCCTTTAAAGGAACAGTCACATCACCAGAATTTTAAAATGGAAATGGAGGCAGTTGGCCAACATTCAACACATACACACTCACACTCCACAGCACACCCCCCTACTATATATATATACTATACTCAGAAAACTGTTTCCAGAGCCTGCAGAGGAGAACATTTTACACTCTGGAAGACAAACCTTAGAACATGTTTTCAGAATCTCTTACTGAGTGCAAGTGATAACTACAGAAACAGGAGACCAAGAAGAGTTTCAAGGAAACTTTTTCTTGCAGCTAAAAGTATAACACTTTCACTATAGATAGGAAATGCCAGTTGTTGCAGAGGACTAATATTAAGGACTATTCGAATGCTATGCAGAAGATTTTATTTGACATGAGTACTTACATTCAAGTATCCAAGAATCAAATTAATATAAAATAATTTGGACATATTGGTTAGTAACGGGATCACTGGCTGCATTACCTAACATTCTCCCAAACTAACGGGCTGACGCCCAAGTCTGTGTGTGGTTCTTTCAAAATGCTACTGCAAACAGTGAAATAAAAAAAGCCAGAAACTTGAAGGGAGAGGGCTGTTCAAAAATGGGACTGTGGAGCAGGTTTTGACGCTCCATTGATGCGAAATAAAGGGATGCTGAAAATTAGATGTTGAGAGCGAGACGCCTCAGAGTAGGCCAGCAGTAGACCTGCAAAGTGGAATCGAGTCGTACTGTTGCAGTAATAAAAGATACAGCCATGGAGCACAGAAATATTTCCTTGCGCTCTGCTATTTGGGTGATTTCGTTGCCAAAGGTAGAGAGTTGTTCTGAAAAGCTTTGGACTGCTGTTTGGAGAGGTAAAAGGGCTTGTTTAAGCTTGTCCATGTGGATGTTAGCCTTAGCGTTTGGTTTAGACGCGTCTGCAGTGGTGTGTGATCTAGCGTGAGCGCTAACGCTTCAAGTTTTTTGCCTCTTAATTTAGTCTGCTCCTTGTAATGTTTGCAACTTTTCTGGCTAATAAGTGAGCATTGCAGACACTAAATATTGAATGGATGCCTCCCAGTGCAAAGCCTGTTAATGCTAGCACATTTATAAGTATATAAAGACTGTAGCCGTGTATTTTATGGCTTTTTCTGCCCTGTGACCGTCCATTCTGTTGTCCCTGTTTTATCGGTAAAGGCTCTGGCAAAGGAAAAAGTTTACGTCCCTTAAAAGGAACGCCAACTGCTGCACTCATCTATGCTTCTAATGATCCTGAATCAACACTACTAGTTGCATGAGCCAAAAGACTAGTGGAGGCCATAGAGTTATCTGCAGCTATTACCATAGGTGTACTCACAGGGCAAGATCCTCGCAACGCTGATTTCACTCAATCAAAAGGGAGTTAATGCTAGTCGGTGTTTACCAGTTCCTGAGCTCTTTAAATCTTTCAATGCCCTACAAGATGCTGTTCCCAACTGAATCCATGCTGTATTAGTACTTGCTGACAAAGATTTCTCTTTTCATGTGGCAAAACCCATTCTGTACTGAATTGTTGCAGTCTATTGACTGAATTTGGATAAGCAGTATTTAATGGTTTTGTTCATGTAAGATATGTACAACGTTTGAGTGGTATGAAACAACTGTAACAATTTCTGAATCCGGAATTTCCTGACTGTTGAAATCCATCTAAAGCGAATGCTTACTTTCCCAGTGCTGTACTGGTCCCTTGAGCAAAACCTGTACTGACACTCAAAAGAATCAAAGTTTTGTCCTGCCACGTGTATATCATTCCCTGGTGTATCCTGCCTTGAGATTTCCTGAATTTCCTGACTGTTGACATCAACAATTTCCCTCCATCCCACCTGCCTATCACTACCTCACCACTTCCCTCCTAAGTCCCTTAACCTCCTCTCTATTACATCCAACAGGCCCCACCTATCATGCACTCTCCTACTCCTAAAACCTTTATTTCCACTTTCTTCCTCATCCTTCTACTTCCTCTATACCATGCCACCTCCAATACTCGCTTCCAGTTATAAACCTCCACCTCTGCCTCCCCCACACAACACACTTCCACAACATCTCAGCCTCTTTAGTTCCCTTCCACCCTTCCCTCCTCTTCAAAGTAAAACTTCTCCAAATCACTACTAAATACTACAAACCCAGACCTTTTCATTACCAGACACTTCTAAGTACAAACCAAAACAACTCATTCCTTATCTCACTTACCTCTGCTTAGCCGGTGACATTCACCCTAATCCAGGACCAAACTTCTCTCCTACTAACCACACTAGCTCCCACAATAATTCCATCAATAAATACCTCAAATTCCTCACCATCAACGCTCAAAGCCTAAAAAATAAAATAACCCACTTTCATGCCTGGCTCACTCACAACTCACCTGACATTGTAGCCATCTCTGAAACCTGGCTAAAACCTCACATAAGTGACTCTGAATTCCTTCCCCCTGGATTTCAATCACTTCGATCTGACCGCCTAAGTACTCGAGGTGGCGGTGTCGCACTAGTGTACTCCAACCAGCTGTCCTTTACTCCATATCCTACTCCCATCCCTTCTTTTAATAATGCTGAACTTGTAGCAGGCCTTCTAAAAATTAACAATCATAAAAGCATCTGCTTCACTTCCCTCTATATTCCTCCAGGTAACACCACCAACACCCTGGAAGACATCCTGTCTTGGGCCTCCTCAAAAATTAAACTGGAAGCCTACATATTGGGTGATGTAAATATAGACTGGAACAAAATCAACAACCCTAACCCCACCATGTCCATCTATTTAACTACACTCAACTTATAACACCATCACTAGACCCAACAAAACCAACCCCCCAGGCTCTATACTAGACTGGATCCTAGTATCTCATCCCAATAAAGTGATACAATCTGGTGTCATACCAGACCCATTAGACCACCACCTCCCTTGCCTTTAACCATCGAGCTTCCCTCACCCCCCCCCCCCCATACTCCCACCAGTTTATCCACACTCGGAACCTCTCTAACTTCAACCTTATTACTTTCTCCGATTCATTCAGGAATACCAATTAGAACCCCCTAAAAACTCTTCCATTAGACTCAGCCGTTGACTTTTTCAATTCAACTTTCTTAAATGTTCTTAACTCCCTAGCTCCAGTAAGAACAGAGAGTAAAAACTAAGACCACCCCGTGGCTTACCAAAGATACCAAAAAGATTATGCTACAAAGAGAGAAAACCTGGAAAACATACCTCCAAACTAAACAACCACATCTTACTTAAATACAAACTAAGAAACCTTGTCAAAAAACAAGTTAAAGATAAAAAGTCCTATTACATCAAAATGCAAACAAATCATGCAAAAAAGTTTGGAACTCTATCAACTCTCTCCTTAGGCCAGGTACTAAAAATAATCCCTGCCCCAACACCAGCAAATCTGACCTTGAAATTGCCTCACTATTTAACACCTTCTTCACCACTTCTATTGCTGCTTCTTCACCACTTCTATTGCTGAGCTAACCAAGACCTTTACAAACAACAACCCTCAAACCCACCCCAACCAAACATCCTCTCCTCCCCCCCTACTTTCGAACTCAAACCCATCTCCACCTACCAAATAAAGAAACTACTCTCTAAACTAAAGCCTTGCTCCAATGCCCCCAACATTCCCTCCTCCTTAAAAATAGCCTCCGATGGTATTGCTCTCCCTATTAGCATCTTGATCAATAGATCCCTTCTTGAATCATATGTACCCAAACTATGGCGCTCTGCATATATTCTTCCAGTTCACAAGGGTGGCAAAAACTAACTTATCTAATTTCCGCCCCATAGCCATCATTTCCCCTCTCTCTAAACTCCTTGAAAAATGAGTCCACCTTCAGCTCTTGCCATTCCTTACCAAACACCAGCTACTCTCTCCTACCCAACACGGCTTCCGCCCAGGACATAGTACCAATACCGCCCTCCTTTCCTTCTTACATACTGTCAATTTAGCCTGTGACTCCGGTAATTTAGTATCCTCAGTTCTGTTGGACTTATCTAAAGCTTTTGATACTATCTCCCACACCCACCTTCTAAATCATCTGTCTAATCTAAATCTCTCCCACAAAACTCTCTCCTGATTTTCCAGCTATCTTTCCGACAGGTCCCAGGCTGTCAAATGGGGCCAGGGCGCCTCCACCTTCCGAACTACCCCCACTGGAGTACCCCAAGGATCCATACTTGGCCCAATTCTATTCAACATCTTTATTAACGACTTTTACAAGGCCATACCCAATACTAAAATTGTTCAATATGCTGACTATTCTACTTTGATCTGCGGCGCCTCCAACTTAACAGATCTCCAACTACTGACAGAAACAGCCTTCTCTACTACCGAAAACTGGATGCTCCACAATCACCTCTCATTAAATGCTAACAAAACTAAAATCCTCCTATTTTCTCCTTCCAAGTCCTCCCCTATTGATAAAAACTCATTCCAAATAATCAGCCATAACAACTCCATTTTAGAGGTCGTTCCTTCCGCCAAACTTCTTGGTGTAACTATTGATGAACACCTAAAATTTAATACTCGCGTCCAGCTAAAAAAAGAAAACCCACATAAGACTCTGCCTACTTTATAGAAACAACCACTTCCTCTCTCCTGCTACCAGACCAACTCTCGACACTTATCTCCTTCCCTCTCTACTGTATGGCGCCCCTCTGCTTACTAATTTATCCTCCTCACTATCCTCCAAACCAGAAATATGTTACAATAAAATCTCCAGATTTGCTACCAAAGCCAAATCTGCCTCTCATCACGGCTCCTCCCTTCACTCATTAAACTGGCTTGAACTCCATAACCAACTTGACTTTCTCCAAATCACGACTGCCTATAGATTACTATTCCAACCTACCAAGTGCCCTACACTATCCAATATCCTACAACCATATACTCCCCACAGAACACTTGGATCTACCCACCAAAACCTAATTACAATCCACAAACCCAAGCGCCCAGCTGGTCAACTTCCGCTTTCCTTCACCTTAGCCAAAAAATGGAATGTTCTTCCCTCCACTCTTAGGACCTGCGATAACCTCATTTTAAAACTCTTCTTCATTCTCACCTTTACTCAAACAGGAAATGCAACTGTACTCTTCTCCCTATACCTCTCAAGGTCTCCTCCACTTTTACTGGTGGTTAACCTCTCACCTACATAATCTTGCTCATTTGTATTATGTATATATAACTATACTGTAAATTCTAGCCTCAAGGCCATTTGCCTGTTTTTTTACACCTAAACAAAATTGTAATTGTTTCTTTATGAATGCTACCGGTTTGTCAGTTATGCAAAATTTCTTAGTAATTATCGCACTATAGTGGGAGAAATGGGCAAATTTCCCCATGTTGGCCAACTGCTTCAGGAAAACTGACGGAAGAATACTGATATATGGTTTACTTAAACTTCACCCAAAGCTTGTTAGCCCCACATAGGCAGTTATACAAACTGCTGGGGAAGAGGTAGACAGACCTAGGAACTGGTCTGCTGCATTACTGAAGGGTTTGAAGGAAACAAAGAGCTATGAGAAAAGATCATTTCAAGATAATAGAAGTACTACCTGTCTTTCAGTCATGTATAAGGAAATGAAAAATTGATCTTTTTACTGATCTCACACATACACAAAAAGTAGCAGCAGAAGATGCGAGGAACAGTACTAAAAGACCTGAAAGGGCTGACCAAGTAGGAATAAAGATGGCAGTTTAGGCTCAGGTTAGACAAATGCGAAGTACTGTACCTGGCCTACAAAAAAACATGATGCAAGTATCTCTTGGGGGTGGAACTGATGACAAAGTAGTAAATAAATTTGGGGGTGTTGATCACACCTATGTTTGATGATCATGAACACAGTGAAAATGATAAGACACCTGTAACCTGAATGCTGCAATATATCTTTAGAAAGGGAGATTCTATAAGCAATAAGTTAGCATTTGGATTCTACTGTTTATTTACTTTATATTTGTTTACCCAAATAGCCTGGCTGGGTGGGAGACCCAGGGGCAAAACCCCCTAAGTTACATAGAATAATCACAATTCTAAGAATACAAAACCTAAGTTAAGAATAACTGTTAAGAAAAACATTCTTAGTTATTTGAGATAATAGCCACAAAAATGGGAAAAAAAATCTTAATATTTGGAGAAACATTACCACAGTTGAGAAAAACATAAGAGTTAGGTAAATATAGTGAGGGTTGTATATAGGATGTAGTCAAGGGTACACATTCGCTGAATGCAAAGGTAGGGTTAACAGTCTATGTTGAAAGGATTGGGCTTGGAAGCATAGGGTAGAGAGAGTGGTCAGCCAAGATTTAGACAAGAGCAAAGCCACGACTTGACTAGGTGAGACTTGAGCAATGTTTTAAATTGTTGGGGGGTCAGATTCCATGTCCTACAGATACGAATGGAGTAGAGCGAATCACCATAGAAGTTAACGCTTGCGACTTGTAGCTCAAGTCTGTCAGAAGATCTAAGTTGCCTTATACTGGATTGGAGTTGAAGTTTTGGAGGGCTGGACATTTTTCAGGTTGACAAATTATGCCGCGGGCTATTGGAAGGCGAGTGAATTTAACGAATGTAAGAAGTTTGGACAATTCCAGCCAATTTAGTTGTTGCAAGGCTTTACAATGATGTGATCTACATGGGGTGTTGCTCACAAATCTAGCAATCTTGTTATAGCAAGCATCTAAGTTTAGCTAGGTCAGTTTTCTTCACGTTGGTGAAGATGGCAGAGGCATAAAAGAGGGGAGATGGTAAATGAGTCCTACACAACAGATCGTCAGTGAGGTCAGTGCAATATGGTTTGGATCTGTACAGAGAGCCTAGTTTTGTGTGGACTTAATGTGATAAACATCTGTCAACTACAATAATCAATTTTGATGCCAAGTAGCTCAGTGTTTGGTACTGGTTCTATCTTGGTGTTATTAGTTAAGCAAATTTGGAAGGGAGAGTGGAGGTCAGCAGGCTTGTTATTTGAGCAGATTAGTTTTGTCTTACTGGGATTCAGTATTGGTTGAGAGGCAGTAAGCCAAGATTCTACTGCACAGAATAAAAGCTTTTTTTTTTTTTTTTTTTTTGGAGTTTGAGTGAGGGAGCTGCATAGATGAATGTGGAGTCATCAGCATATTGTGTGATTGTCAGTTGCAGAGCAGAAGTTGTTTGTGAAGCTAATAGGAGTGGGCCTGGAATTGTAGCCTTGTGGTACAAATAGTACAACAGGTAATGTAGAGGAGTCCTGGACAGGAAACATCATGAGCACGGTCTACATTTCTGCAGACCAAAGAGTAGCAGGCTGCTGAACAAAATCCATAGAAAAGTTACCAACAAGGTCTCTAGCATGGACAGGAAAGGATAAGATCAGGCTCTTGTAGGGATAGACTGCTTCTCAGCTCTCATGGACACGACATGGCTGCAGATCAATACATGGAGATGCAATGGATCACCCTGTGGAGGGAGGATAAAATAAAGACAACTGACAGTAAGATCATATAGTTCCTGGATCTTGAAAAATACTTCAGAGAGAGGTTTGTGCACACGACAGGCCACCAGACTGGGTGGCATAGAGTAAATCCATAGAACCATTCAAAAGTATGTGGAACAGCAGCCTTGTGGCAAAGGATAAAATCCTAACAATGCCTCAGGCAGCCCAATAGCAGTTTGGGCAATGAAAAGGTTGTGCAGTAAGGTTGGGAATAAATAGTTAATGCCAGCTTGCCCATCCTGGGAGGGGGGGGGGGGCTGGGGGGCAGCTAGCCCTGTTGCACTGCACAAATGTGAGAACAGGAAGAAACTACTGGAGGCATGGCAGCTTATATCACAAGCCTATGGAAGAAACTCCTTACAGCAGCAGCACTAGCATAGCTAACAGTTGCCATGGGGTGGCAAATAGTCCAAGGCAGGGAAGGAAACCGACATGACTCCCACACTGGGCCTCCAACTTATCAGACCCTCAGCCCTGGGGGAATGAATGGACTAATCGGACTCTATCCTATGCCAAGAAGGAATGGCCTGTGAGTTTCTTTCCCCTTTCGGTCTGGGAGTAACTGTCTCTCTTTTTTTCAGTGGAGGAATACATGGGACAACTGGAGGCAGATAGAGGAGCTACTCATGTAGGGGATCATGCAGTAAAAAAAGGGGGGAGGTATAGGACAGGTACAGAAAGGGTGAGACAGGCAGAATGTTAAATGTACTTTTACAGAGCAAACCAGAGAGGCCAACAGTCTCCTATCATCAAAAAAATCTAAGGTAATAAATACACTAACACATGGAGATAGAGCCAGAAGGGGTACATGGGACAAGGCCAATGGCCAGCAATGTAGGAACTCAATTTTCCAGACTTTTCTAAGTGTTGTACAGTACTAATTTATTAGATTAAGACCGACTGTAATAACGACATTCATTACGCATGAAAACATTACAATTAACATATTAGAACAAACTACAGATTGATAATACAACTAAAGGAGACGATACAAGTGAAGATATTTGGGTTTAAGCATAGTTAAAGTATATGAAAGTTTAGGACTGCTACTGCATGCCATTAACCCAATCTTGGGAAAACACAACTGTGTTAGGTATTCACCAAAGCAGCAGAATGAATTAACAGTTTCATTTTTTGCTCAATGTATGGAAGCACAATGCAAGCTCAATGTACTAGGAATACAAAAATCAGAATGAAGCTAACTACAAAACCACATCATTAAGCAAAAAAAAAAATAAAATAAAAATAAAAGATCACAGTTTCCTGAGAGTAAGGGGCATAACCGAGCATCCCTCAATCTCGGAATTCAATAATTTTCCTTTCATTCAGACCTGCAGTCCTGCTATTTTAAGGTTTACAATTATAGACTCGAATTCCAGCAGGTGTCTCTCTGGCTGGCATCTAAAAATTAAACTAGCATCTTCCAGGACCCAACCTGTGAAGGATGCACTTTCTGTATCCTGCAGAGGAGAAGCAGCAAAAGGAAGGCAGACCTTCTGGTTCAATGCAATGTCTGTGAAGTCTTTAGATAGTCTCATACCAGGTACTTGAACATTTCCCAATACTGACATTGCACTGCACCCACAGTGGTGGTGTGAGGATTGTTGGCTGCAGTGTTAAGTTGAGGGTAACTTAGGTGGATGTAAAAGACTGCATAAAGTTCCCCAGTACCATGGCCAAATGCATGCTAATCAGTATGAATACCTCCTCAGGTCTCCCTTGAAAGAGGGCACTGACCTAATGGATCAACAATTCACTGCTGCAGTCTTTACATTTGGGTAATCTGCTGGCAGGTTTCCCTCAGTCGGCCTAATTAACAAAGTCTTGGGCCCTGCGTCAGTTGCTGTCTCTTCTTCCATGACGTCAGGTTGTCAGGGGTATAAAGCATGCAGCCAACACCATTACACCAGTTTTTCTTGCCCCAGATGTCAGATGCCCCCCAAATGGGGAAGTATATATATATATATATATATATATATATATATATATATATATATGTATATAATTTAAAACACAAAACAAATACCTCCAAACAAAAGCAAATACACCAAAAAGGCTTTTAAGCATAATAAAAGAAAGGAGGTATAGTTAGAGAAAAACAGGGGGCTGGAGGGAGGGTAACCAGGACTGCAACAGTGAATACACTCGAACATCTACATTTATGGTAAGTCTACACAACTGTACTATGTTCTTCGTGTTTCACTGTTGCAGTCATTACATTTGGGTAGAATCCCAAAGCTAAGGTTGGGAGGATGGATTTATAAAGCATTAGGAGCAGCTATAAGGCCCTGCAGGACAGCAGTGGCAAAGCCAGCTCTGGATTTAGAGAAGAGAGGTAAACGGTAATGTTTGGTGAACGTATGAACTGAGCTCCAGGTAGCAACTTCTAGGATGTCTCTGGTAGGAACCCCTCTGAGAAAGGCTGCAGAAGTAGATGCAGCCCTGGTGGAATGTTTACCATGGTGCATATAGCAGAAACGAATACAATGGCTTATCCATTTGAAATAGTCTGCATTGAAATAGCCTTTCCCTCTGCCCCTGCAGCAAATGCCACCAGTAGTTGTTCAGAATTTCTTAAAGATTTTGTCCTGTTTAAGTAGAATCTTAGTTGTCTGTGCCATCCAATGAATGCAGAATCCGCTCACCCTTGTTCGGTGGATTAGGAAAGAAAGTTGGCAGATGAATGGTCAGAACCACAACCACACTGGATACCACCTTAGGCATAAAGGATGGATTGGTCCTGAGAGCCACCCTGTCCGGATAAAAAATAACAAAAGGGTCCACTGTCATAAGAGCCTGTAATTCTGAAATTCTTCTAGTTGAAGTGACTGCTAAAAGAAAAGCTGTTTTCCAAGAGAGAAATTTTAGGTCCGCAGTAGCAGCTGGCTCAAAAGGAGGTAAAGTGAGTTTTTTTCCAAAACAAAATTGAGGTCCCATGCAGGAGTTGGTGCTCTCCTGGGAGGTCTTAAATTTTTGGCCCCTCTGAGATACTGCTTTAGCAGAGGATGAGAGAAGCAGAGAGGTTCTGTGTTGTAATGAGCTGAAATGGCAGACGCATGGATTTTTATGGAAGAAAAAGATAGGCCCTTGTGAAACATCTCAGTTAAGTACTGCAAAAATCTGATGAATACTGGGCATTGCTGTGCTTATTCCTTGTGCTGGTTCCAGGCACAGAATCTTTTCCATTTGTCAGCATAAGATTTTCTAGTACTTGGCCTTCTAGCGTCCAAAATGACATCCATCACAGGTTTGCTGAGAGATGCCAAGGGTGAAATCAGTTGATTAGCCATGCTGCAAGATTCAAAGTTTGTAGCAGAATTTGGTAGTTCTGCTGAGACCGTAGGTAAGATGTCGGAGGCAGGTGCCATGGAGGAAGGTGTGACACATTGCGCAAGAGTGGGTACCAGTGTTGGCGAGGCCAGTCTGAAGCAAGCAGAATCATTTTTGGTTTGTCCTGTCTGACTTTTAGTACGACTTTGGAGAGCAGAGGCAGAGGGGGAAAAGCATGTATGGATAGGGTTTTCCAGCTGAATTATACAGCACCCACTTTCCAAGCTTTTTGTGATGAATTCTTGCGCAGAATTTGTCCAACTGATAGTTCTAGGGTGAGGCAAAAAGATCCATGTCTGGGCTCCCCCATTTGTGTCAACATGCTGAAAACTTGTGGTTCCAGTTTCCATTCATGTGAGCCCATAAGATTTCTGCTTAGTTCGTCTGCCAGAGTATTTAGCTTTCCTGGCAGGAATTGAGCTTGCCAATGTATTTGATAAGTCAAGGCCAATTTCCACAATGCCATGGCTAGTCTGCAAAGGGGTAGGAATGTGTACCTCCCTACTTGTTTATGTACCACATGACTGTGGTGTTGTCTATCAGTAGTTGTCTTGGATGAAGGTAGTCCTTGAAGGCTGTCAGAGCATTCTGTACAGCTAGCATCTCTTTCTGATTGATATGTAGGTGCATTTGATTTGGGCTCCATTTGCCCTGAATGCATTTCTCTGCCAGATGCGCCCCCCCCCAAGCATAGTCTGATGCGTCTGTAGTTAGGGTTTGGGCGGCAGGGGGTGGAGTGAATGGCAGTCCCTTGTTTTGGTGGCAGGCCTCTGCCCACCATAGGAACTCTAGTTGAAGGCAAGGTATGATAGGAATCATTGTTTCCAGGCTGTGAAAATGTTGACTCCATAAACTTTTTAGGTACCATTGAAGTTTCCTCACATGCAATCTTGCATACGAAATCAGAAGAATGCAGGAGGCCATGAATCCTAAAGCCTGCAGAATTTGTCTTGCAGATAGCTGGGTTTTTGTGGCCACCTGTTTGAAGTCAGTCATCAATTGAATTTGCTTTTCTGCCTTAAGGTAAGTCATCTGGGCAGTTGTATTCAAGCTTGCACCCAGGAATGTAATTTTTTGAGAGGGTACAAGTTGGGATTTCTGTTTATGGTGTACCCTAGACTAGTTAGAACCCTTTTTACAAATGCCAGATGCTTTAGAAGAGTATCCTTGTTTTCTGCCGGAATTAGGCAATCATCCAGGTATGGATAAATTTTAATATTTCTTTGCCTGCAAAAAGCAATTACTGGTGCCAGGCACTTTGTGAAGACCCTGGGCGCAGTAGATAAGCCAAAGGGCAGTGCAGAGAACTAGTAATGCAAGTAGCCTGCTTTGAAGCAGAGGTATCTTCTGCAAGATTCCTTGATTGGGATATGCAGGTAAGCCTCTTAAGTCTAGAGTTACCAACCAGTCATCTTTGCCTAGCATAGGTAGTAAATGTTAAACGAGTCATCAACTTGAATTTTGGAATGTCCAGAAATGTATTTAGAATGGCTAAGTCCAGAATTGGATGCCATGATTTGTCTTTTCTGGGTACTAGGAAAAGTCTTGAATAGAAACCTTGTCCCTTTTCCTCTTCTGGTACTGGTTGAATAGCCCGCATATTCATGAGGGACAGAAATTTGGAGGCAGATCTGGCCATCCATTTGGGACTGGCAACGTGAGGAAATGAAATCTGTATCCCTGGGATACAATATTTAAAACCCATTTGTCCTTGGTTATCAGTTGCCAGTTTCGTGCATGAAGTGCCAGTTTTCCACCCAAAGGGGCGGCCAAATAAGTGCCTGGTGATTGTAGTGGAAAGTCATTGAGACTGTTTACCACAGGAAGGTGCCGTGTTGCTTCCCGGTTTGGAGGTGGAGGCACCCCACTGTTTTGTTCTAAATTCCTTGTGACTGAAACCTGGAGCCTTTGGAATGTCTGGATTTGACTTGAGCGGCTCTCGTGGGAACTGAAAAGGACCAGTTCTTAGTAGGCCAGTGCCTGCTAAATCTGGGTGGCTGCACTTGTAAGAAATCTTTTACAGTTTGCATAGATTTAGCTTTATCTTCCATCTTTTTTAAAACTTCTTCAGCCTTATTACCAAAGAGACTGTCCTGTTGTAAAGGAGCATCCAACAATTTTGCTTTAACATGGTCAGGCAGATTTTGCTCCTTGAGCCATGCATGCCTTCTTTTCACAGATCCAGTAACAGCAGCCCTGCAAGAGGCCTCAAAAGAAACAAAACCACATTGCAAAGTATGTTTTCCAACTTGTTCAGCTGAATGTAATAAATCCTGCAACTCTATTTTCCACACAGTCAGAGATCAACATCATTTTCTGTTTAAGTAAACCCATGACATGCGGTTGAAAGTTATGCATATGAAATTTGACAGTTTAAAGCCCTGATTGCCAAGGTTGCAGAGCCTGCCATGGTTTAGTGGTAATGTACTTTGTGCAGGGAATCAGGAGTCATACTGGATTCTGAAAAAACATCAACAATGTCGATATTAGCCAAAGGCCTATGCTGAGGACGAAGAAAACCCCAAGTCTCTATTTTTAGAGTCAGAGAAATCCTGACTTTCCCAGTGTAAGTGTTCCCTTAAGGTATGTAAAGTTTCTTCAAAAGAGAAATCCTCAGGGGGAGTGGCAGAAGGGATGGAATCCTCTGCATCAGAGTCCTCATAAGTAAGTATAGAGAAATTCTGTTCAGATGAAGAATCAGAAGAAATAGAAACCTAATTTGAAGATTCATAGTCAGTGCCTTGCCTAGGCCTCTTAGCAGGAAGGGGATGGGTACCCCTGATCAAGGTAATTAAATCTTCAGCCATTTTGATCATTTGTTTTTTTAGGCATTGGGGCCTGTACACGTGGCCCAAGCATTGTTTTTTTTAGACATAGAAGTAGATTTTGGCCTTAGTTTTGAAGATGGCGTCTGTTAAATATACAAATCTTTAGGTCAGAAAACACCCCCAGAAGCCGGTGCCTGCTCAGTGGCTCCAGACCCATCTAAGGTAGAGACATCCGTGGGTTCAATACTTAAAGCATCATGCGGCATACCAGACTCCGAATCGGTCTCAGTAGAGGCCTGTGAATCAAAAATAGCGGGTATATCAGGGGCTGCGAAAGTGCCTCACTGAGTACCGGCGAACCAGCGACTGGCTTAGAAGCATCTTCATCGGTTTTGGACCTCGACTGTCTGTCTGTCTTTTTCTTTGCGTTTTTTAGGTATTCCGGTACTCTGACATTTCTGGATAGTTAAATCTTGAGCAAAAATATTTAGAAGCAAAAATATACAAACGTTTAATCGTGCGCGGATTAAATTTAGCACAAAACCGACAGCAAGGCACATTGTGGTCAGGGCCTAGGCAAGGAATACAGTACAAATGAAAATCCTTTTGAGGTATTTGCTTCCCACAATTAATGCAATCATTAACTTTTACTGACATCGGTTAGGAGCAAGAAAACGTTTCCCCAATGGGGTACTTAGCTTTTAGTTGAAGACTTCGGTTCTGAAACTCGAAAATGAAAATTTCAGGAGTCGGCTGACCGGCACTTGCGAACTGCTTCTGCTTCGGGCACCATGCGGCAAGAAAGACTGATGTAATGGTGTCGGCTGCATGTTTTACACCCCTGACGACCTGACGTCATGGAAGAAGGGACAGCAACTGACGCAGGACCCATGACTTTGTTAATCAGGCTGACTAAGGGCAACCTGCCAGCAGATTACCCAAATGTAATGACTGCAATAGTGAAACACGAAGAACATCAGCATCACCACTTGTGAGAGCTAGGTTACATGACACTACACAATTTTTAAATTAGACTGACGTTCAGACAGATGAAAAATGGTGGATGTGCCCTTTAGACATTAAGTTGCTTTATACTTTAATTCCACATAGAGGATTTTGTATGCTTTGGAATAATGGTTGCATAAAGCACAACTTTATGATGCTGGTTGGCAGGGCGTGTTTTAATCAAAAATGTATTCTACTACCATCATGCATATTACTTACAAATACTGGGGACAGCAACGGAGATTTTTTTTTACCCCAATTTATGCCAATCTACTTATGGATTACTTAGATGAACAACTTACTTATGAGAATACACACAATTTATTTCTGGAAAAAATGGATATGTAGCACAGGTACTTGGATGACTGCTGGTTGATATGGTGATTGGATGCAGCTGAAATTAGAATCTGTAAATTATTTGAATGAGAATAAGTAGAGTTGAGAATTTACTGTCAATATGCACCACAGACTGATACCATGTGATGGTGTCCAAAATATGGATGGTACAAGAAGTACAATCCTATATAAAAAAAAAAACTTTCAGTAAGGCACCAGCTGTTATCTAAATCACATTACACAACATTCACAGATCAGTTTTTTTTTAAACTAAAGAATCTGTTCTGAAAGAAGTGAATGTGCATCACAGGATCTATATTACCATTTTTCCATAGACAATATGACCCAGTTATAGTAAAACAAGCTAAGAGGTGGATATTGTAGTCAGACAATCCCTTTTAACATACAGACACAAAACATGTTATGATGTTACAAATAAATTAAATGTTCTTTAGTTATAACCTATGGGTGTAACATATTTATGATCAAAGAAGTTATAAATACTGGCATGTTTTTCAATGACTTTTTGGTGACAAGATACTGGATCGATGTGACTTTTTTATGAAGGCTAAATGTACTTCACAGCCTTATTCTAGGTAAAAAAAAAAGATGTGACAGATCCATATAAACTAAAAGGACAGCAGACATCCTTTGGGATGTAGATTTTGTAGGTATTAATTATGCAGACATTAAAGCTCTGAATTTATGTCTACAAACACAACTAAATTACATAATTTTACTACATGTATGACTAAAGGGATGATACATCTAGCACAATACTTCTGTCAAGCGTTTTATACGGGGAAAACTGGATGTTCAAACACAAACTTGGAACATCATAGTGAAGTCAAACTTACAAATGCACATAAGCATACTTTAGTACATGATTTAGCATGTTTTATGGGAAATGATAATGTGGTGTACAAACAAAAAGGATGGAAGATCTATTACGTCGGTAAAAAAATGGGGATCATAAGATTGGGCTTGCCTTTCTAAGCTATGGCTGAATGATTCTTCTTAAAGAATGTACTACTGTGTACTGGTCATCATTTTTAGAGCCACTGGTGACAGCAAAGACTAAAAGAACAGTCTCGGAGACAAACTGTGCCCGAATAAACGTGTACAAAATACTCGAAAAATGTATACATACTCCACTCCTAAACTATCTCCTCCAGCAGAACCTTCTCACACCCACTCAACATGGCTTCCACCTCAACCACAGCACTATTACAGCCCTGCTATCATTTACACATACTGCAGCTGAGGCCTGTGATAACAACCACCTTGTATTCTATCTTTTCATCGACTACTCCAAAGCCTTCAAAACAGTCTCTCAACATTTACTGCTATCTAAACTCGCTAACCTCAATCTGCTTCCATCCTAGCCTTTTTCTTTAGCTACCTGTCTACAAATAACAATCTGTTTGATGGCTCACCTCCTGCTCACCCCTACCTTCCAGTGTCTACTGAGGTACCCCAAGGTTCCATCTTGGGTCCCCTACTGTTTAACATCTTTACTAATGAACTTCATACTTCCAGCAAACAATCTGCTCTAATTCAATACGCTGATGACTGAACTCATACCTGCACTTCCAGCAAGATCTCCGACCATCACACTCTTACCCAAAGCACTTTTCTATCTATTGAAAAGTGGTTGCCTGATAACTTACTCATCCTAACTCCCCCTCCCAAAGAAACAAAAGTACAGTTGTGTACACTTACCATAAATGTAGATGTTCGAGTGTATTCACTGATGCAGTCATCACACTTGGGTTATCTGCCTGCAGGTAGCCCTCAGTCGGCCCGAATACCAGAGAATTAGTATTTCTGCGTTGGTTGTGGTCGCTCCAGGACTGACATCAGGTCATCAGGGGTATAAAAACAGGCAGCCAACACCATTACATCAGTTTTTTTTTGCCCCAAATGTCAGAAGCCCCCCAATAGGGAGCTAAGTTATGGCGGGGAAAACACCACCAGTAAAAGGTAAATACTAATATCCCTGAAAAGGGTGAGTAATAGACAGAGAGGAGAGAGACACAAGAAGGCTAAAGGGAGGGAAAACAGGACTGCAACAGTGAATACACTCGAACATCTACATTTATGCTAAGTGTACACAACTGTACTATGTGCTTCATGTTTCACTGTTGCAGTCATCACACTTGGGTTGATTCTCAAAGCTGAAGAAAGGGTGGAAGCAGTCAAGAAGAGTTGAGGCTGGCTAGTATGCCTCTGCTTTTGCAAAACCCGCCATGGATTTGTAAAAGATAGGTAGGTGGTAATGCTTGGTAAAGGTGTGTACAGAACTCCAGGTAGCAGCTTCCAGGATGTCCCTAGTAGGGACTCCCCTGAGGAATGCTGCAGAGGTAGAAATTGCCCTAGTGGAATGTGCTCTGACCCCCCCCCCCCTGAGGGGTTGGTTTCCGATGGTGCTTGTAACAGAAATGGATGCAATGTGCTAACCATTTGGAGACCGTTTTGAAATGGCCTTGCCCTCTTGTCCCTAGTGCAAAACTGACTAGTAGCTGGTCAGATTTCCTGAAGGGCTTAGTCCTATCAAGGTAGAATCTGAGCTGTCTGTGCATATCCAAGGAGTGCAGAATCCTTTCCCCTTTATTTTGAGGATTAGGGAAGAAGGTTGGCAAACGAATAGATTGGTTGAGAGCCACACTTGACACCACTTTAGGCATAAAGGAAGGGTTAAGTCCTGAGGGAAACCCTGTCAGCATGGAAAATAATGAAGGGTTCCCACAGCCATAAGTGCTTGCAGCTCAGAGACTCTTCTAGCTAAAGTGATGGCCAGAAGCTAGGCCGTTTTCCAAGAGGAATTTTAACTCTGCTGATGGTGCAGGCTCAAAGGGGGGTAGCGTGAGCTTTTCCAGTACAAAGTTAAGTCTCAAGCAGGGGAGGGTGCTTTTCTTGGTGGCCTTAAGTTGTTTGCCCCTCTCAGGAACTGTTCGATAAGAGGGTGAGAGAATAGAGTTGGCTCAGTGCTGTAATTAGCCAAGATACCAGAGGCATGGATCTTAATGGAGGAGAAGGATAGGCCTCTGTGGAGTAGGTCTGCTACGTAATCCAGGATTAGAGTGTATGGAGGGCAGTGCTGTGTTCTCTCCTTTAGACAGAGTCCAGAAGCAATACCTTTTCCACTTATCAGCATAGGATTTCCTTGTACTGGGTCTTCTGGCTTCAAGAATGACGTCCAGTACCTGCTTGCTTAGGCTGGTCACTGGGGGAGAACTTAAGGAATACGCCAAGCTGCAAAATTCATGGTTTGCAGTTGTGGATGCAAGATCTGTCTCTCCTGCTGAGTGAGGAGGGTTGGCATCTGGGGTAGGTGGCCAGGGTGGCACTGGTGGGCTGTGCAGTAGTAGGTACCAGTGCTGGTGTGGCTAGTCTGGGGCAATCAGGATTGTTCTTCGTTAGTCCCATCTTATCTTGAGTAATATTCTTGAGAGAAAAGAGTCAGAGGGGAGAATGCATATACTGAGAGGTTTTCCCACTGGAAGGATAGGGCATTCACTTCCCAGGCCCTGCTGTGAGGTGTCCTGGTGCAGAATTTGCCGAGCTGGTGACTGCAGGGGGAGGCAAAGAGGTCCACCATTTCTGGATTAGAACACTGAAGGTGCTGGGGTCTAATTGCCACTCGTGTGGATCTAAGAGACTTCTGCTTAAGTCGTCTGCCACTCGTGTGGGTCTAAGAGACTTCTGCTTAAGTCGTCTGCCAGAGAGTTTTGTTTGCCTGGCAGGATTTGAGCTTGCAGATGAATCTGCATGACCAAGGCCGTGTTCCACAGGGCCATGGCTAGCCTGCAGAGTGGGTAAGAGTGTGCTCCCCCCTGCTTGTTGATGTACCACATAACTGTGGTGTTGTCTGTTTTTATCAACAGGGGTCCTGGTGAGAGTATTTATTTATTTTACTTTTGTTAACCGGGAAAGTCCGACTGGACACAGGTCCTTTTTCAGCAGAGGCCCAAGGAGAAAAGCTCCAGATACAGTACAGGTTAGGACTTCATTACATCTAATACAATCAGCACACAATAGTAATACAATACAATCCAGTATGCATTAGTCAAATATTAACTTCATTTTAACAGTACAATATACAGGTATATTATAGACTCATTTCAGCATGTGGTAGGCAGAGTTACACATTTTGGTAGTTCATTTCGGCATATGGTAGGCAGAGGTTTACATTTTTGGTATTTGGTCAATAAGCAGTACAATGTCAAATATTAACTTATTGCTATTAGGACTATATACAAGTTTGTTTCAGAGTCAATTTCAGTATATTGTTGGCAGAATTTTACAATTACTGGCAGTACGTAAATCTGCAGTACACAGACAGAGAAGTACAATATTGGGAAAAACAGTACAAGAGTTTTATGTAGCAGAAGTGGATGTATACTGTGTATCTAGTAGTCTGACTGATTAGAAGTCACATGGTATCTGAGAAAAGAGGAACAAAAGGTCTTAGGAGTACATTAAGAAAAGTAGGGAAGATAGCAGGGACCTGAAAGTTGTCAGAGCATGCTGAACAGCTAGCATCTCTTTTTGGTTGATGTGCAAATGAGACCGACTTGGGCCCCAGTGGCCCTGAATGCAATTGTCGTCCAGGTGTGCCCCCCAGTATAGTTTGATGCGTCTGTGGTTAGGGTCTGAGTGGCGTCAGGTTGAGTAAAGGGAAGTCCCTTGTTGTGGTTGCATGGTGCTGCCCACCAAAGGAACTCTGTCCTTAGAGAAGGTATGATAGGTATGACCGTTTCCAGGTCCTGAGAATGTTGGCACCAAAGACTTTTTAAGTACCATTGAAGTTTCCTCATATGCAGTCTGGCATATGGAATTAGTAGGATGCAAGACGCCATGAACCCTAGGGCCTGCAGGATTTTCCTTGCAGATAGGCTACTTTGCTCAAATGGGCACCAGAACCCAGCTATCAGGCTTGTTTTTCTGAATGCCATCTGAAATGCTGTATCCAAGCTTGCTCCCAGGAATACAATCTTTTGATTGCGGACTAGTTTTGATTTCTTTTCATTGATAGTGCACCCCAGGGAGGTTAAAAGGTTCTTTACAAATGTCAAGTGCTGCAACAGCTGCTCCAGATGGTCTGCCTGAATCAGGCAATCGTCCAAGTATGGGTAAATTTTAATTTTTCTCCGTCTCCAATAAGCAATGGCTAGAGCCAAGCATTTTGTGAATACTCTGGGAGCAGTGGATAAGCCAAAGGGAAGTATACAGAACTGATCATGCATAGATCCTGCCCTGAAATGTAGGCATTTCCTGCACGAGTCCCCGATAGAGATGTGCAGATAGGCTTCTTTTAGGTCTAGGGTGGCTAACCAGGTGTCTTTGGACAGCATATGAAGAAGATGCTGAAGGGTGAGCAACAGCATATGAAGAAGATGCTGAAGGGTGAGCATTTTGAATTTTGGTACCACCAGGAAGGTGTTTAGAGTGGAAAGATCTAGGATTGGGCACCAAGCGCCCTCTTTTCTGGGTACCAGGAAAAGTCTGGAATAGAACCCTTGACCTATATGTTCTGCTGAAACATGCTGAATTGCCCTTATGGAGAGCAGGGATAGAATTTGGTTTTGTGCCTCTGCCCACTGGTTTGGAGGAAGGTCTGGGAACCCTTTTGGGGTTGACAGTGATTGGAAGTAAAATTTATACCCCTGGAATACAATGTTGATGACCCATCGGTCTGGTGATGGAGGTCCACTTTTTTGCATGATGGGCAAGTTTTCCTCCTAGGGGCACAAGTAGTTGGGCAGAGGTAAGGAGGGGAATAGAGAAGTAATTGTGAATTATTGCCATAAGGGGGTGGCTTAGCACTCTGTTTTTGAAGTGGAGGCACTCCATTGGTTAGATCTCTGCATACAATGAGACTGAAGTCTGAGGGGTCTGTTTCCCCTGGGTCTAGTTTGAGATGGCCTTGAGAGGGTCTGGAAAGGACCAATGTTTTAAGGGGCAATGCCTACTGAATCTTGGAGGCTGCACTTGCAAGAAATCTTTGACTGTCTGCATAGATTTAGCCTTTTCTTCCACCTTTTTTAGAACCTCTTCTGCTTTGGTGCCAAACAGATTGTCTTGTTCAAAGGAGCGTCTAGTAATTTTGATTTGACACGGTCTGGCAAAGTCTGCTCCTTAAGCCAGGCATGCCTTCTCAGTATAGAACCAGTGACTGTTGCCCTGCAAGATGCTTCTAGGGTGTCAAAACCACACTGCAAAGTATGCATGCTGACTTGACTTACAGAATGCATAAGCTCTTGCAATTATTTATTTTCTCCACAGTCTGTAAAGGTATCTAATTTTTGCTTAAGTTCCATAATATGTTGCTGGTATTTCAGCATGTGAAACTGGCAAAAACAATGCCCTAATGACAAGAGTTGCAGAGGTGTAAACTTTTTTACCCCATCTGTCTAAAACTCGGGAATCCCTGTTCGAAGGGGTGGGATTCTTAGCTGTAGCTGCTTTTATACCTTTAGACCCCTGGGAAATTACTTCAGGGTCAGCAAAAGGATTTTTTAAAAGAAATTTGAGAGCGTCAGGGACTCTGTAGTACCGGTTTGGTTTTCTTGGAGCAGGGGGTAAAGTATCAGGAGTTAGGCTGGATTCCATAAAGACGTCATCCACAACATCCAAAACTGGAGGTATTGCTAAAGGTCTATTTTGTGGCAAATCTAGAAATTCTCTGCGTCTCTTTTTGGACTGAGGATAGTCTTGGCATTCCCAGTGGAAATGCTCTCAAAGTATTTAGGGTTTCACCAAAAGAAAAATCCTTTGCAGGGGAAGCAGAGAGAATGGATTCCCCTGCAACTGAATCCTCATAAGCAGATAAGGCATGTCTTCATATTCAGAAACCTCAGAGTTGTCAGACTCTTGGTCTGTTAAAGCTGCTGGGGACAGGTCTCTTTCTCTTAGCAGGAGAAGGCTGGCTTCCCCTTAATCACCATAATCAGGTCTTCTGCCATTTTAAGCATTTGATGTTGTGACAAGGAAACAGATGCTTGAGTTTGGGTCATCTGTTTTTTAAGAGTTGCTTGTACTCTTGGCCTTAGAAACTCGGTAGTTTTAGTCAGAAGTGAAGATGCAAAAGAAGTCGTTGGTTTGTGTAGAGAATCGGTAGTGCGAAGAACTTCCTCAGAAGCCGGTGCCTGCACAACGGCTCCGGATCCATCCAAGGTAGAGACATCCGCAGGTTCCATAGTCGTAGAAGAGTCTGGCGGCATACCGGACTCCGAATGGGTCTCAGTAACGACCTGCAAATCCACAGAAGCGAGCATCAGGGTCTGCGAAAGCACCTCACCGAGTACCAGCAATCTGGCGACTAGCTTAATGGAAGCATCGTCGGCAGTTTTGGACGTATGCGGTCTGTCTCTGTCTTTATCTTTATGTTTTTTTGGAAGATCGGTAGTCGGATGGCTTACCAAAGCCATTTCGGAATACAGAGATAGACAGCGAGGTACGTCATGGTCTGGGCCTAAACAGGTGACACAGTAAGAATGGAAATCTTGGTGTGGTATTTGCTTTCCACAGGCGAGACAATTGTTAACTTTTTCTGACATCAGTTAAAGCAACAAAAAGGATCCCCAATGGGGTACTTAGCTTTAGAAGACTTCAGGATGATTCCATTCGGAAACAAAAACTCAGGTAGCGATCGACCGGCACTCATGTGAACTTGCTTCTGCTTCGGGCTCCTCGGCAAGAAAGACTGATGTAATGGCATCAGCTGCCTGTTTTTATACCCCTGACGACCGGACGTCAGTCCTGGAGCGACAGCAACCGACACAAAAATACTAAGTCTCTGGTTTTCAGTCCAACTGAGGGCTATCTGCATGTAGATAATCCAAGTGTGATGACTGCAACAATGAAACACAAAGAACATCTCCTCCTAGTCCTTCCTTGTTCTCTCTCTCACCTTAAATCTGCCTTTGTCATCACATCCTCCATCATCACCATCATACAACCTGACCCCCATACAAAGCTTCTAGGTACCATCATTGACAACAAACTTAAATTTAACTTGCATATCCTTCAAGGTATATAAAAAAAAACAACCTAAAATTGGGTTTGCCTTATCACAACCGAAAATTCCTGACTTCTAATGTTAGACTCTTCTCCCCTCGCTTTTCTATGACACCCCAATCCTAACATTCAGTCCACTACCCTGGCCAAACTCCAATATACCAGAAAATAGCAAGATTTGTCACTAACTCCCCTTATAACTCACACCTTTGCCTTGCACTGCACTCTCTACAATGGTTGGAACTTCCAAAACCACTTCTATCACAATTTCAAATCACTCACTCCATACTACACAAAACATGCTCCTGCCCTGCTCTCACCTCCTTAGTATCAACCTATACTTCCAACCGCACACTCCACACACCAAACCAGCAACTCCTACACATTTACCAACCTAACAAAACTATCAGTAAACTACTGCCCAAATCCTCCATATCCCAAGCATGGAATAAACTTCCACACACACTCCATTATCCACCCTATACACTTTAAAAAAAGAACTCAGACTTCATTTACTTAACACCAAAACTTGTACATGTCATGACCCTACCTAACTCCACTACTATCTTTTACCCTAATCTTTTCCAATTTTTTTCCCCTCTTGCCTTTGCATCTTAATCTACCTGCTGCACCTTTCCACCTTATACATGAATTCTCATCTCTCGCATCTCAATTATATTTCTCAAACTTTTATAAATTGCTCTGGCAATAGTATTTCACTGAACATGTACAAAAAAAAAAACTATTGTATATATATATATATATATATATATATATATATATATATATATATATATATACATATTTCCTGATGTGTTTTACCTTGCTCATTATTTCTTATCCTACAGTATGAGTTTCTGTGTATTTGTATTGTAAATTGAACTTTCATGTATTATAAACTGAAGTTTTACAGATTGTAAACTGAATTTCTATAATTATAAACTGTTTGTAATTGGAGCTTTTCTCCTTGGGTCTCCACTGAAAACATCTACAACTATAGCATATTTCTTAGCATAGCTGTTCTAGATTCTTTGTAGAATTACTGCAATACTGATGCCTGGAAGAACTTCCACAGCATACAGAACATATTGTGGTTTATTTGTGAAGATACAGGGGTCAAAAAGGCTCTGCAAACTGGCTGTGGCAAAACTTGCTCCGGCCCTGGAAATGCTAGCAAAATGTTAACGCTTGTCTAAAGTATGAGCTGAAGACCACGGAAGTTCATAGGTTCATAGGTTTATACTAGGCTATCTGCATTTATAAGCCTAGCCCAAATTTTTGTGGCTTACGCCACCCCTTATATGAAAAAATACTGTGCCCATTAGTTTGTTGTGCCTCTGTCCAGCAGTGACACAGAGATGATTCCCGGGGTAAACCTACGATCTCCCATCCACAGGTCAAGATTTCTCTTGAACAGAGCCAGCAAGGTGCTCTGCCTCACATGGACCGGGATTTTATTCCACAGCATAGGGAGTCTGAGTGATAAATCTATCCCTCCAGCACGTCCTATTTATGTCCGTGCTAAGGTTTAAGTCGCTTGCTCTAGTGGTTTTGGTGGATTTGGATTTTTTGAGGTGGAGCATGTCCATTAATTCGGGTTGGACATGGCGTTGTACGTCAGGCATAGCTCACCTCTGAGCAGGGGGTATGCGACTGAATAGAGCTGGAGTTTCTTCAATCTGGCAGCATATGACAGATTTTAGAGTCCCTTTATCCTTTTGGTGAGGAACTTTTGGGGCCTCTCCAATTGCTGCAGATGTCGGGTGAGATACATCCCGAATGGGGCATTGTACTCGATCACTGGTCTGATAAGTGAAGAGTACAGGGGAACAATGACCTCACTAGATCTGGATGTGAATCCCTTCATGATCAGGTGGGCAATGTAGAAGGTCTTTCTAACCACTTTAGCAACGTGAGTGTCAAAAGAAAGGCCACTGTCAACCTGGGTCCCCAGGTCCCTGATAACCTCTTCTGTGCTTAGTGGATTGCCACCTATATGGTAGCTTGGGGTTACCTTGTTTTTCCCGAAGGGTATGACTATACATTTTTGGCGTTTAACTTCAAGGCATGGCTCTGGCACCAGCTATCTGTTTCCGTTGGTCCCTTCTGAAGGATATCCGTGGCCAATGCACTTTCCACTATGGCCCAGTTTGCAGTCGTCTGCAAACTTTGTCAGCCAAAGTCCTCCCATGTTGGCCTGTACTTCTGAGAAGTAGATGCCGAACAATAGGGGGCCAAGGACCGAGCCCTGTGGGACACCACTTGTGACCGGCTTGGAGTCTGACATAGCGCCAGCAACTCTAACCCTGTGGGTTCTGTCCTTAACCCAGTTTGCAACCCATCTTGTGACATATGGATTTACATTTAAGCTGGTAAGTTTTTCTACAATACCCGAGTGGGGTATTGTGTCGAAAGCCTTTGCAAGGTCAAGGTAGGCTGTATGGACTGCCTTTCCCTCATCAATGGCCTTGGTGACTGTTTTGAAGAAGTCGACCAAGTTCAAAAGACGAAGCCAAACTGGGTCGGGTCCAATGTCTGCAAGTCCCCTATATCTTTGTTTGAGCTCCATTATGATCCTCTCCATAGCTTTGCAGACTAGACTTGTTAAGCTTATGGGGCAGTAATTACCAGGGTCCGTAGGGGCACCGCCTTTGTGGAGTGGGACCACAGTTGCCGTACGCCACTCCTTGGGCACGTATCCTGTGGTAAGGCTGAGATTAAACAGCTGCCTTATGTGCGGGTTTAATTCCTCATTTAGCTCGTGTAGCACACAGCCGGGGACACCATCCGGTCCCATTGATGCTGTGTTTTTAGCTTTAGAGAGAGCAGCTTTCACCTGCGCATTTGAGATGTCTGGGAGGCTACACTCCACTGGGATAGTTATCTCTCCTTTAGGGGGGGGAGAGGGGGGAGAAGTTTGCACTGAACCTGTCTCTGCCAGTATGTTGGCAATGTCTGTGGGTTCAGTGATTTTTGTATCATTTTGGACTAATTCTGAGCATATCTGGGAGTTTCCACCCAGGTTCCTAACATAGCTGAAAAAGGCCTTATGATTGTCCTTTGAATCCATGGCAATTTTTCTCTCAAAATTGGCCTTAGTTGATTTTATGAGTGCTCGTATTTTTTTTACTAATAATGATCAGGGGTGACTTCCCTTTTATGGATTTTGTTCTATCATGTAATAGCTTTCTCCTCTTATTGTAAAGTTTGTTAATGGCTGGGGTCCACCAGACTGGACGTTTGCCCTTTGTGGAAAGAGTCTTGGTTTTATTTGGGATTGCCTGATCCATGCAGTCCTGGAGGTGTTCATAGAAGGCATTTGTAAGGGCTTCCGCAGCTTGGGTTGTGGTTTCCACTGGCTCAGGGCCTTGAAGGATACCACACCAGTCTTGAGTAGTGTGAAGTTTGCTTTAGAGAAGTTCTTCACTGTGGTCTTATTTGTTTGGGGTGAGGCGGGATGTGGATTTCCAGTGAGATTAGTTTATGATCAGATCTCACCAATGAGGATATACTTCGGTGTGGAGCATTTTGTCCCCATGTTTGTGATAATGAGATCTAGTATATTTTCTCCTCTCGTGGGAACAGTGACTAGCTGTTCCATGGCATTTGAATTTATGAACTCCAGGAACCATTGAGCTAGAAAGTTAGGGCTTGAGTAATGTTCCCAGTCTATATTCGGGTAGTTGAAGTCACCCAATATGATGGTGTTTGGAGATACATTTATACCCTCCAGTGTCTTCAGGAAGGCTGTGTGGGGTTCCTGAGTTTGAGAGGGTGGCCTGTAGCATGCTACAATTTGTAGAGCAGTTTTGCCTATGGTTAGTTGCACCTGAATGGTTTCAAGCTTGTGTTGCCACCAACCTGGAGGTGTGGGTATCCTTTATGAATATGGATACACCCCCTCCTTTTGTGGTGTGGTCCGGGTTTTGGGGCCGGAACGCATGATATCAGGTAAAACCTAATAGTGCCGGGGTGCTCTCAAAAGCCTTGAACCAGGTTTCAGTTACAGCACAGACATCGATGTTCTCCATACTGAGAAGTGCCTCGAGTGCGTGCATTTTGAGATTTAGACTTCTGGCATTGAGCAGCATTACCCTCAGATTCTTCCCATTTTTGTTTTCTAGGGTGGTAGGTTTAGAATTTGAGCCTTGCCTAAAAAAGGCACTATGGGGGTGGCAAGAGCCTTAGCCAATATCCGGAATCCCATGGTGACAGGTGCAAGCCGTCCCTCGCGAAGCAGCGTGGCTTGTCAAGCATGTCATCCCAGGCAGACAGACACTGGATCGCCTTTGAATGACACCAGACATTAAGCCAATTGTTAAAGCTGATCATCTTGTCTCTATATTGTGGCATCATTCTTGGTGAAGGAAGGATACTGCTCAGGGTCAGGGTCATACCTGCCTGGGCTACATAATCAGAGAGCTCCTCTATGTCTCTTTTCATGTAGTCCAGGGAGGTACGTCTCAGGTCGTTCACACCAGCATGGACAATGACTGTCATATTTGTACTTGCCGTGGAGTGACCAGAGTGCTTGTGTTATGTGGCGGATTCTAGCGCCCGATAAGCAGCTTACTGTGACCCTCTCCTTGTTCAGCCTGGTGAGTGGGACGTCAGTGTGTCTGACTATGGAGTCACCTATGACAAGTATGTTTGGTGTTGTATTTGGCCTTAAGGGCTGTGACTGCTTTGCACACTGCTTTTGTGGTTTATGTGTTGCTTGTGGGGTGTCTTGAGGTAACAGTTGTTTGGGTGTCTGCTTTGGAGGCCTCTGCTGTTTAGGTAAATTTTTACTCAGAGCCTCCGAGTATGTCTTTGTGGGTTTATGTGTTTGATTCAGTGGTGTGGTAGCATTATGTGAGGCTGGTTTTGTGGTGTGTGTAGTTGCCTTCTCCTCCTGTCTGGTCTTGCCAGTCCTGAGTTGAGAGAGCTCAGCCTCCAGTTTGGCTAAATAGCTGCATCTCTCGCAAGTATTTGTGTTATGTGGGAGGAGGAGAGGGTTGTCTGTGTACATGAGGAAGTTATAACATTGCCTCAAGATTCCCAGATTCACCAGCTGGACCGGAGAGATTGACAACTGACCTTTGGACATGCTAGAATAATATTGGGAATTCCTTAATAATTGAAAACAAGGGCCAGTGGGGAGTGAGGGTGTAGTGCTTTTAATTTTTAGTGCTGACTTATATAATTGCTTTAGTGAGCAAGTGCCAGGTAACTTGAGTGCAATGTGTTACAAGTAACTAAATGCAAAAACGACAAACAGTAACTTTCTTTCAAGTGAAACAAGGAAATAAGTACAGTAAGCAATGCAGATATCACTAGTGATCCACAGAAGCGCTGAGAAGCTGCGTATTAGGTGGAATTAGCTTCCAGGGAAATAACAAGCAAACAAACAACAAGCATATAAACAAAGCTAGATTCAACAGGCCTGGATCTAGTCTATGCTAGAGCAAACAAGGTGTACCAATTTCAGTAAGATACAGTTCAAATATTCAGGCACTATAAACCTTTAACCAGAAATTCCCAGCTCAGAAGGGCAGAGTCCAGCCTCTTCTCCCACAAGAGTGCAGACCATGAACCTTCTTAATGTAAAATAACTGGCCTGAAGCCCAAGTGCCTAAACCAGAACTAATACACTTGGACACTGGGCTCTCAATCAGCAGTTCCCAACTTAGAAGGATGAAAGCTACCTGTCCTGCCACCACAGTGCTTGCCACAAACCTTCCTAATGTAAAACAACTGGTCTGAAGCCCAAGTGCTTAATCCAAAAGACTTAGAATGATAGCTACACTTTAATCAAGTTACAACCAAGCAGTAATAAATACAATTGAATACTTTAGAGAATGTCTGGATTAGTGCTCAAGTTACACAAACAAAGCTAGATCCAGCAGGCCCGAATCCAGTCTATGCCACAGCAAACAAGGCGCACCAACTTCAGTAAGAAGCAGTTCAGATATGCATGCACTATAAGCCTTTAACCAGAAATTCCCAGCTCAGAAGGGCAGAGTCCAGCCTCTCCTCCCACAAGAGTGCAGACCACGAACCCTCTTAATGTAAAATAACTGGCCTGAAAGCCCAAGTGCTTAAAGCAGAATTAATACACTTTAGAATAACAGACACTGAGCCCTCAATCAGCAGTTCCAACCTAGAAGGATGTAAGCTACCTGTTCTGCCACAACAGTGCAGACCACAAACCCTCTCAGTGCAAAACAACTGGTCCGAAGCCCAAGTGTTTAAACCAAAAGGCTTAGAATGAGATACACCAAGCAGTAATAAATGCAATTGAGTATTTTTAAGATGATGCAAAAGTAAAATGAAGTAGGTAGAAACACAAGTACAGTAAAAGCAGATGAAAATTTTTTTTTTTTTTTTTTTTTTAGGAAAGTGACAGTAGCTTTGGTCCTGTAGAATGAACTCTTACTTGACTCTGGAACAGACCTGCCATGAGGAGTATACCAAAAAGTAATGCAATGCATTATACAGTTAGAAATGGATTGATTGCTCACTGTTTTCTCTCCATGTCTTCGGCAAATAAGATAAAATGCTGGTCTATCTTTTGTAGTGCTCTATTCTACTCAAGAACAATCTTTGTTAACTGTGAACATCTAAGGAATTAAAAATCCTTTCCCTTTTACTTTGGGGAGAGAAAGAATACTGGGAGGTGTATAGTTTGGAATTACCTTCAACGAGAATGACGGGTTTTGTTTAGAGTGTGATTTTGTCCTTATATAATACACCAAGAAATGCGTTCTGCACAAAGTCCTGCAGTTCTGAACTATGCCTTGCTAAGGTCAAAGACACTAAGCAAAGCAGTTTTCTACGACAAAAGGCTTATGAGGTAAAAGCAGCTGGTCCAATCAAAAGGAACACAGATTTTTCCAGTATAAAATTCAGGTCATACAAAAGAGAGAGAGAGACATCTGGGCGGTGTCACATGCAGGCCTCCCTTAAGGAACTGTTTCACTGGCAAACTACGAACGAATGGGGAGGGGGGGCAAAGAGACGGGCAGAAAAGTACAGTTGTGTATACTTACCATAAATGTAGATGTTAGAGTGTATTCACTGCTGCAGTCATTACATTTGAGTAATCCTGCTGCCAGGTTACCCTCAGTCGGCCTGAAATCCAAAGTCCTGGGTCCTGCGTCGGCTGCTGTTGCCCCATCCCTGACGTCAGGTCATCAGGGGTATAAAAGAAGTGGCCGACGGCATTTTCTTTAGTTTTTCTTGCCTCAGATGTCAGGTGCCCCCTAAAAGGGTAGCCAAAATTTATATATATATATATATATATATATATATATATATATATATATATATATATATATACATATATATATATATATATATATATATATATATATATATATATATATATATATATATATATATATATATATATATATATATATATATATATATATATATATATATATATATATATATATATATATATATATATATATATATATATATATAAAAATACATGCACCAGTATAAACTTTACCTTCATCTACAAGCAAATACACCACATAGGTTGTACAAATCAGAGAAGGAAAGATAGGTTCCATCAGAAGAAAGGGGGATGGTGGGTGGATAACCTGGACTGCAACAGTGAATACACTCGAACATCTACATTTATGGTAAGTGTACACAACTGTACTATGTTCTTCGTGTTTCACTGTTGCAGTCATTACATTTGGGTACAGTCCCAAATCTATGGTTGGGAGGCTGGAGCTAAAGAGCATTAGGAGCGGCTATGAGTCCCTGCAGAACTGCAGTGGCAAAGCCTGCTCTGGATTTAGAGTAGAGTGGCAGATGATGGTGCTTTGTAAAGGTGTGCACTGAACTCCAGGAAGCAGCCTCTAAAATGTCCTTGGTTGGTACTCCCCTGAGAAAGGCTGCTGAAGTGGCTGCAGCTCTGGTTGAATGTGGCCTAATGCCCTTAAGCACTGGCTTGCCATGGTGTAAATAGCAGAAATGAATGCAGTGGCCTATCCACTTTGAAATAGTCTGCTTTGAGATAGCCTTTCCTTGTGATCCTGCAGCATATGTCACTAATAATTGCTCTGTCTTTCTGAAAACTTTGGTTCTGTCCAAAGTAGAATCTAAGCTGTGTACATCCAAAGAATGCAGAATTCTCTCCCCCTTGTTCTGTGGATTTGAATACAATTTTGGCAGATGAATAGTTTGGTTTAGAGCCACACTGGACATCACCTTAGGCATAAATGTTGGGTTTGTCCTCAGAGACCCTATCGGGATAAAAAATGATAAAAGGTTCCACAGCCATGAGTGCCTGTAGCTCTGAAACTCGTCTTGCAGAATTTATTGCTAGGAGCACAACTGTTTTCCAAGATAAAAAATTTATGTCAGCAGTAGCAGCTGGCTCAAAAGGAGGCAGTGTGAGTTTTTCCAAAGTTGAGGTCCCATGCAGGCATTGGTGATCTCCTTGGAGGCCTTAAATTTTTGGCTCCTCTGAGGTACTGCTTTAATAAGCTATGAGAAAAGATTGGTGGCTCTGTATTGTAATGAGCCGAAATGGCAGAGGCAAGAATTTTAATAGATGAAAAAGATAGGCCTTTGTCCAGCATCTCAGTTAAGTATTGCAAAATCTGAGGAATATTTGGCACAGCTGTATCAGTTCCTTGTAACTGGTTCCAAGCACTGAATCTCTTCCATTTTCCAGCATAAGATTTTATAGTACTAGGCGTTCCGGCTTCCAAAATGACATCTACCACAGATTTACTGAGAGGTGTATTTTGTATGACTACATTAGCCGCCTTGCTGCCAGGTTTAAAGTCCCGAGTTGGCTGTGTAGGATCTGATTGTTTTGCTGTGACAGTAGTTGCGGTATTTGAGATAAGGTCCAAGCTGGGTATTGAGACAAGTTCCTTAGGATTGGATACCAGTACTGGCGGGGCCAGTCTGGGGCAATCAGATTAATCTTTGGCTTCTCCTGTCTGACCTTTAGGAGTACCTTCAGGAGGAGAGGCAGTGGGAGAAAGGTGTACACTGACAGGGCGTCCATTTTTCCATGCTTGTCTGTGATAAGTTCTTGTGCAGAATCTTTTTAGTTGGTAGTTGTGAGGGGAGGCAAATAGATCTATGTCCGGGCATCCCCATTTCCTTGTTATCATGCTGAAGACTTGTGGATCCAGCTGCCACTCGTGGGGATCCATGAGGTTTCTGCTTAGTTCATCTGCCAGAGTATTTTCCCTACCTGGCAAGAATTGTGCCTGCAGATGTACTTGGTAAGTCAATGCTGTGTCCCACAAAGTCATGGCTAGTCTGCAAAGGTGGTAAGAATGTGTTCCCCCTTGCTTGTTTATATACCACATGACCGTGGTGTTGTCTGTCTTTATCAGTAGTTGTCCCGGATGAAGTAGGTCCTTGAAGGCTGTCAGGGCATTTTGAACAGCTAGCATCTCTTTTTGATTGCTATGTAGATGCATTTGGTTTGAGGACCATGTGCCCTGAATGCATCTTCCTGCCATGTGGGCACCCCAGGCATAATCTGAAGCATTCGTTGTCAGTGTCTGCCTGGCTGGGGGTAATGTGAATGGCTGTCCCTTGTTTTGGCGACAAGCCTTTGCCCGCCATCGAAACTCCTGCTGCAGGCAGGGAATGAGAGTAATCATTGTTTCCAGGCTGTAGCAATGTTGAGTCCAAACACTTTTTAGGTACCATTGAAGTTTCCTCATATGCAGTCTTGCATATGGAATTAGTAGGATGTAGGATGCAGGATGCCATGAAGCCCAAAGCTTGCGGAATTTTTCTTGAAGATAACTGGGCCTTTGTTGCCAACATGTTGAAATAGGTAGTCAGTTGCCTTGGGTTGTCTGGTGTGAGATGAGCCATCTGGGCAGTTGTATTTAAGCTTGCACCCAGGAATATTATCTCTTGAGAGGGTACTAGTTTTGATTTCTTTTCGTTGACTGTCTACCCTAGGCATGTTAGAAGTCTTTTGACAAACGTCAGATGCTGTAGAAGAATGTCCTTGTTCTCTGCTTGAATTAGGCAGTCATCCAAGTAAGGATATATTTGTATTCCTCTGTCTGCAGAATGCAATTACTGGTGCCAGGCACTTTGTAAAGACCCTGGGCGGAGTAGATAAGCCAAAGGGCAGTGCAGAGAATTGGTAATGCATTGAGCCAGCCTTGAATCTGAGGTATCTTCTGCATAACTGCCCGATTGGGACACGCAGGTATGCCTTTTTTAGGTCTAAAGTCACAAGCCAAGCGTTCTTGCTCAGCATGGGCAGAAGCTGCTGCAAAGTCAACATCTTGAACTTTGGTATATCCAGGAATGTATTCAGAAAAGATAGGTCCAGTATTGGTCTCCAGGCTTTGTCCTTTCTAGGTACCAAGAACAGTTGAGTAAAATCCTTGTCCCTGCTCTTGCCCTGGTATTTGTTGAATGGCCCCCATGTCCATGAGGGATGAGACTTGTTTTTGTGCCTCTGCCCATTGATTTTTTTGGCAGATCTGGCCAGCCGTTTGCCTTTGGCAGGGAATGGAAATGGAACTTGTGGCCTTGTGACACGATATTTAGAACCCGCTTGTCCTGGGTTATAATGTGCCAATTTTGAGAAAAGTGCTAATTTTCCCCCTAAGGGTGCTGCCAGGAGATGAGTGCTTGGTGCAGGCAGGGGGACGTCATTGGGATTGTTTCCTGTATGGTTGCAATTTGTCTTCTCAAACTTTGTAGGTAGAAGCACCCCATTGCTTTGACCTGTATGAACCTTGCATCTGGGATCTACCTCTAGGGCATCTGGATCTGCCCCTTTGAGGTCTGTCTGACACAGGAAAGGACCAATTCTTTGTAGGCCAGTGTCTACTAAACCTAGGTGGCTGTACTTGTAAAAAAATCTTTGACAGTTTGCATAGATTTAGCTTTATCCTCCATTTTCTTTAACACCTCTTCTGTCTTAACACCAAACAAATTATCATGCTGTAAAGGTGCATCTAATAATTTAACTTTGACATGATCAGGCAGATTTTGTTCCTTTAACCAAGCATGCCTCCTAATTACAGAATCTGTAACTGCGGCCATGCACGAGGCCTCCAAA
Organism: Protopterus annectens; assembly: GCF_019279795.1. Taxonomy (NCBI): domain Eukaryota; kingdom Metazoa; phylum Chordata; order Ceratodontiformes; family Protopteridae; genus Protopterus; species Protopterus annectens. The sequence goes on from NC_056746.1 coordinate 528,723,922, forward strand.
GAATCAAAACCACATTGCAAAGTAGGCTTTCCAACTTGTTCAGCTGCATGCAATAAATCCTGCATTTCCTTGTTTTCTGCACATTCAGAGTTTAACAACATTTTCTGTTTAAGCAATGCCATGACATGTTGCTGATATTTGAGCATATGAAACTGACAATTTAAGGCCCTATAGCCAAGGTAGCAGATGTGTAAACCTTTTTTCCCCATCTATCCAGTGCCCTAGAATCTCTGTCAGAGGGGGTAGGGTTCTTTGCAGCGGAAGCCTTAACTCCTTTGGGACTCTGTGAAATAGTTTCTGGGTCTGCAGCAGGGTTTTTAAAAAAGGAATTTATGAGAGTCAGGAACCCTGTAATATCTGTCAGGCTTAACAGGAGCTGGAGGTAAGGAGTCAGGGGTAAGACTAGACTCCGAAAACACATCATCTCAATGTCTAACACAGGTGGAATGGCTAGTGGCCTGTGTTGGGGTAGTAAAAGGAAATCCCAGAGCCTCTTTTTAGATTCTGAAAAATCTTGGCTCTCCCAGTGGAAATGCTCCCTCATGGTATGCAAGGTTTCCCCAAAAGAATAGTCCTCTGGAGGAGAAGCTGAAGATATGGATTCTTCAACATCAGAATCCTCATACGGGGGAAGAGAATATTCCTGATCAGATGAGGAAACAGAAGAAATAGAAACCTTATCTGAAGATTCATGGTCAGTCTCTTGCCTAGGCCTTTTATCAGGAGGGGGATGGGAACCCCTGATCAAGGTAATCAAGTCTTCGGCCATTTTGAGCATCTGTTTTTTAGGCATAGAGGCCTGTCCATGTGGCTCTTGAGTTTGTTTCTTTGCTTTAGAAGGTGCTTTAGTCTTTGCCTTTGAAGCTGAAGTTGGTTTAATGTAAAGATGTTTAGGTCTGAATACACTCTCAGAAGCCGGTGCCTGCTCAGCGGCTCCGGACCCATCTGAAGGAATAGTATCCAAGGCTCCAATAACTTGAGTTTCCAGCGGCATGGCCGACTCCACGTGGGAGTCAGTAGCGGGCTGTGACTAGCGGGCATCAGGGGCTGCGAAAGCGCCTCACTGAGAACCGGCGACTGGCTTAGAAGAAGCTTCGTTGTCTGTTTTGGGCCTCGATTGTCTCTCTCTCTCTCCTTTTCTTTGCATTTTTTTGTGAACTCTGGTAGTCGGATGGCTATCCGACGACATTTCTGGATAATTAAACCGGCGTCCAAAATAGTTTAAAGCAAAATCATAGAGACGCTTAACAGTGCGTTGGTTAAATCTAGCACAAAACCGACAACCAGAAACATTGTGATCAGGGCCTAGGCAAGGAATACAGTAAGAAAAAGTCCTTATGAGCTATTTGCTTTCCACAAGAAATACAATTATTTACTTTTTCTGACATCGATCTTGAGCAAGAAAAAAAGTTTCCCCAATGGGGTACTTTGCTTTATTGAAAACTTGGGATCTGAAACTTGAACACGAAAATCTCAGGAGTCGGCCAACCGGCACTTGAGAACTGCTTCTGCTTCGGGCACCGCGGGGGAAGAAAGATTGAAGAAAATGGCATTGGCCACTTCTTTTATACCCCTGACGACCTGATGTCACGGATGGGTAGACAGCAGCCAACGCAGGACCCAGGACTTTGGAATTCAGGCCGACTGAGGGCAACCTGCCAGCAGGATTACCCAAAATGTAATGACTGCAACAGTGAAACACGAAGAACATCAGTCTAAGTGTGCATCTTTAGAGGGGTATAGGAGGGCCTGTTTTGTATAAGGTTTATACATGTGTTCCTGGCCTTTCTCAATTTCTCTAGCACATCCTCAGAAAACATGTGCCTAGAAGGAACGGGTGCTAGGTTATCCACACTGTCAGCCTTAGAGTCCAAGATGGGATGAAAGTACAGTTTTGTACCTACCATAAATGTAGATGTTCGAGTGCTCATACAGCTGCAGTCATAACAGATAGGTTAGCCTGCCGTCAGGAGGGTCCTCGGTCAGCCGAATTCCAAAGTCTAGGTCCGGCGTCGGTTGTCGTCGCTTCTTCCCTGACGTCAGTGCGGCAGGGGTATAAAAGAGGCAGCTGACGCCATTTTCCTCAGTTTTTCTTGCCCCAGATGTCAGGTGCCCCCAAGAAGGAAGGCAAACATAATGTTATGCAAAGATGCAATGTTGATAAATCAAAAACAGTAGTTGCAAGCAAATACACCATCAAAGAATACCCTAAAAAGGTTATATGAAAAGTGTTTGTCATAAGGCCTGTCCTAAGAGGGGATGGAGGGAGGGAAACCTGGACTGAAGCTGTATGAGCACTCGAACATCTACATTTATGGTAGGTACAAAACTGTATTATGTTCATCGTGCATACAGCTGCAGTCATAACAGATGGGTAGAATCCCAAAGCTAAGTAAGGGTGGTAGGCACTAAGTGGAACTAGGAGGGGCTAGGATGCCCTGCAGGACTGCTGTGGCAAAGCCCGCTCTAGATTTTGAGTATAGTGGGAGGTGATAGTGCTTGGAGAAAGTGTGCACTGAACTCCAGGTGGCTGCTTCCAAAATGTCCTTGGTAGGGACCCCCCTGAGGAAGGCTGCAGAAGGTAGCTGTGGCTCTGGTAGAGTGGGATCTGATGCATGCAGGCACAGTTTTTCCATGAAATGAGTAACAAAAGCGTATGCAGTGGGCTATCCATTTTGAAATTGTCTGTTTGGAAACAGCTTTTCCTTGAGCACCTGCAGCACAGGACACAAAGAGTTGCTCAGATTTCCTGAATGGCTTTGTCCTGTCCAAATAGTAACAAAGTTGTCTGTGAATGTCCAAGGAATGTAGTAGTCTTTCCCCTTTGTTTTGTGGATTAGGATAAAAGGTAGGTAAGTGGATAGTCTGATTCAAAGCTACACTGGATACTACCTTTGGCATAAAGGTAGGGTTGGTTCATAAGGAAACTCTGTCCTGATGGAAAATGATGAATGGTTGCACAGCCATGAGGGCCTGTAGCTCCGAAACCCTGCGTGCTGAGGTGATAGCCAGAAGAAAGGCTGTTTTCCATGACAAGTACTGTAACTCTGTTGAAGAAGCTGGCTCGAAAGGAGGAAGGGTCAGCTTTTCCAATACAAAGCTGAGGTCCCAAGCAGGGACTGGTGGTTTCCTTGGGGGTTTTATATTATTTGCCCCTCTGAGGAACTGCCTTAAGAGAGGATATGAGAATAAAGGAGGATCTGTGTTGTATTGTGCAGAAATGGCTGAAGCGTGGATCTTGATGGAGGAGAAGGAAAGTCCATTGTTTAACATCTCAGCTAGGTACTGTAAAATTTGAGGTATATTTATTACCCAAGGATTCTGTTCCTTTTCTTGATTCCAGGCACAAAATCGTTTCCATTTGACGGAGTAGGCCTTTCTAGTAGAAGGTCTTCTGGCCTCCAAGATGACATCCTGCACCCCCTTGGAGAGGAAAAACTGTTGGGAAATCAAGGAATTCTCCATGCAGCTAGATTTAGAGTTTTGAGATGGCTGTGAAGGGTTTTGTAGTTGTGCTGGGACAACAGAAGTGGGACTAGAGGTAGGATCCATGGTGGGGAATGTGTCAGGCTCTTCAGGAGCGGATGCCAGTGTTGTCTTGGCCAGTCTGGAGCAATGAGAATCATTTTCGGCCTCTCTGCTCTGGCTTTTAATAGAACTTTGGGCAGCAGAGGAAGAGGCGGGAAGGCATAGACTGTCAATGTTGCCCAATTAAAGGAAAGTGCGTCCACTTTCCAGGCCTGTGGACGATAGGTCCTTGAACAAAATTTTTTCAACTGGCAATTTCTGTGGGTAGCAAAGAGATCTATATCTGGCTGTCCCCATGCCTGAGTTATCTTTGTGAAAACTTGAGGATGCAACTTCCATTCGTTTGGATCTGTGATATTTCTGCTTAGGTTGTCTGCCAGTGTGTTTTCCTTCCCTGGCAGGAATTGTGCCTGTAGTTGAATTTGCAATTCCAGTGCTGTGTTCCATAGGGTAATGGCTTGCCTGCACAGGGGGTATGAATGAGTTCCCCCCTGTTTGTTTATGTACCACATCACTGTGGTGTTGTCTGTCTTTATCAATAGCCGGCCTGGATGCAGTAGGTCTTTGAAGGTCATAATAGCCTTTTGCACGGCTAGCATTTCCTTTTGGTTGATGTGAAGGGGCTTCTCTTTTCGGGTCCATTTTCCCTGAATGCACTGATCTGTCATGTGTGCTCCCCAGGCGTAGTCTGAGGCGTCTGTTGTGATTATTCGAGTTGCTTGAGGTACACACAAAGGAAGACCTGTGTTTCTTTGGCAAGCTTGAGCCCACCACATAAATTCCTTTTGAAGGCATGGAATGAGTGGTATAATTGCTTCCAAGCTGTGGTTGTGTTGAGACCATAAGTTTTTTAGGTACCACTGAAGTTTCCTCATATGCAGCTTTGCACATGGGATTAGTAGGATGCAAGATGCCATGAATCCCAGAGCCTGCAGGACTTTCCTTGCAGTTAGCCTGGTGTAAGTTGCCATTTTCAGAAGTATTGAGACAGTTGCCCTTGCTTGTCTGGCATGAGGTAGGCCATCTGGGTGGTTGTATCCAAGCTGGCACCCAGGAAAATTATTTGTTGAGAGGGTATTAGTTTTGATTTCTTTTTGTTGACTGTGTATCCCAGGAAGTTCAACAGTTTTATTACACATGCCAGGTGCTGCAGTAGTATGTCCTTGCTGTCCGCTTGGATCAGGCAGTCGTCCAGATATGGGTAGATTTGTATCACTTGTAGTCTGCAGAAGGCGATTACTGATGCCAGGCATTTCGTAAACACTCTGGGCGCAGTAGATAAGCCAAAGGGCAATGCAGAGAATTGGTAATGGGTTGAACCTGCAAGAAATCTGAGGTATCTTCTGCAATCTTGTCTGATAGGGACATGCAGGTATGCCTCCTTGAGGTCCAATGTTACCAGCCAAGACTCCTTGCCCAGCATGGGAAGAAGCTGCTGTAATGTGAGCATCTTGAACTTTGGCACCTGTAGATATGCGTTTAGGATGGATAGGTCTAAAATAGGTCTCCAATCTTTGTCTTTCCTTGGTACTAGGAATAGTCTGGAATAAAACCCTTGACCTTGTTCTTTTGCAGGTACCTCTTGAATTGCTTTCATGTCCATGAGAGCTGAAATTTGTTTTTGTGCCTCTGCCCTTTGATTGTGGCAGGTTTGGCATGCCTCTCATTTTTGGAAGGGTGTGAAAGTGGAACCTGTAGCCTCTGTCTATAATGTCCAGAATCCATTTGTCTTTTGTAACAATATGCCAATTTTTTGAGAATAATGTCAGTTTTCCGCCCAAAGGTGCTGCCATTAAAGCTTTGCTTGGCAGGTGTAGGGGGAAGTCATTGTGTCTGTTTTCTGAAAGACTGTGATCTATCTTCTCCACCTCTTGGGGTTGGTGCTTGCCACTGTCTGGCTCTGAAAGATCCTTGAGGTTGCCCTCTACCCCTTGGACGCCTGTATCTGCCCCTTTGAGGTCTGTCCATGGCTGGAAAGGACCAATTTTTTGAAGGCCAGTTTCTGCTGAAACGTGGAGGCTGTACCTGCAGGAAATCTTTCACTGTTTGCATTGATTTCACTTTTCCCTCCATTTTCTTTAGCACCTCCTCAGCTTTAACACCAAACAATACATCTTTTTGAAGAGGTGCATCTAATAATTTAGCTTTGACATGATCTGGTAAGGTTTGCTCTTTGAGCCAAGCATGCCTACGTATAACAGACCCCGTAACAGCAGCTCTACATGAGGCCTCTAAAGCATCAAAACCACACTGCAAGGTATAAAGAAAGAGTGGAAATCCTTATGCGGTATTTGCTTCCCACATGAAATGCAATTATTAACTTTGTCTGACATCGGTCTGAGGCAAGAAAAGTTTCCCCAACAGGGTACTTAGCTTTCAGGACTACTTCGGCTGAAATACTTTCGTAAATCTCAGGAGCTGGCCGACCGGCACTTGCAAACTGCTTCTGCTTCGGGCACCGTGCGGCAAGAAAGACTGAAGAAAATGGCGTCGGCTGCCTCTTTTATACCCCTGCCGCACTGACGACAGGGAAGAAGCGACGACAACTGACGCCGGACCTAGACTTTGGAATTCGGCCGACCAAGGACCCGCCTGACGGCAGGATAACCCATCTGTTATGACTGCAGCTGTATGCACGATGAACATCCACTAACCCCCCTACTGAGTCAAAGAGACCACTCACTAAGACAAAACCAAATTTTCTCTTACCAGACTCAACAGTAAAGAAAAATAATGCTGTCTGGACTAAAAAGGCACTGTAGTAGCATTTTTAGCCTGTACCCCCCTCATCTTCCTTAGCACACTAAGGATTATGGGTATTGAAGGGAAAAGCATACAAAGACAGATCTGCCCAGCTTATGTAGAAAGCATCTGTTGCCCAGGTCTGTTTTTCTCGTATCTCAGTACATTACCTGCTTAACAGCTCTACTTCTGGCACACCCCACTTGTGAGCTATGTCCCAAAACATGCCCCTGTTGAACATCAGTTTGCTGGGATCCACTTGTGTTGTTCTTAGCTTAACCTGCTAATGCATTCTCTTTAGATAGGACTCAGTGTTTTAAGTATCAGAACCACCTCCTATCCCTGCATGCTAGTCTGCGCAGTATGTAAAGAATGTATCCCCCCTAACTCTTACTTATTGAGCTTACAAATCACAGTGGTATTGTCTGTCTGGACTTTCAAAGTTTCCTGCTACCAAACAGGGATGAAGGCTCTGATGGCTAAAATCACGACAATGATTTATTTTATGCTGATTTACTACTTTTAGACTGCCAAAACCTGCGTCCTCTGAACTCTCATATCCCCCATGCCCCCCCCCCCCCAAACCAAGTTGGGAAAGTCCATTATAAGCGTTACAGAACACACGCTTGTTACCTCTGGGTTTAGGAAAACTTGTTCTACTCACTCTGCAAGGTCTTTCTTGACGCAAGGCAACAGTGGGATGAGCACAGCAAAGACTGGACATGATAGCACCACCTGTTTCTCAGCTACTACTGCAAATTACTCATATATACAATTCTACCATTAAAACCATCAATATACAGGTTGTCACGTATCCCAGAATTCTGAAGACCTCCCTGGCACAAACGTGACTGGAGTTTGAGATTTTTTCCTTCTCTTCCATGGGACTTTATCTGATGGCTCCACTCCTTGCACCTAATTGGTCCACATGTTTGGTGGGCTGGAAGCCAGGCATTCTTGGGCTAGGCAAGTGCCCTAAGGTCCATTCATTTCAACTGGGGAAGTCCTGTTGGCCCATCCATTTCCCATCAATAGTCAGGAGTTAAGTAATGGGTCAGCTTGATGGTTCTACAAAATGACTTGCCCTACCTGATGGCTCACTGTGCTCCACTGAATACAACTGCCGCAGGAAGCATGCCTTCACATGGATTCCCTGGTGCATTCATCTGCACAATGCAGTGTATGGGTGTAACACCAAGTGCTAACGAGAATCATCTCCCAGATTCTCCTTCGAGTGCTTCTTCAAATCTGCAACAAGGATAATGATTTTCCCCCAGCAGTGTACTCATTTGGAACATCTGGAAGCGGGTGAACCCAATGGACCAGAGATGTGAACTGCTTATACGAACAAAATTAAGAAAAATCTGAGGATGTTGCTGGTCAGTGTTCTTTTAAATCACTGATATTCTGAAGTCCACATGGGAAAGAATCCATCAAGCCTGGAGGCAGAAAAGTTGGGCTGGTTGCCAGCCTTCTGCAGGTGGAAGTCCAAATAATTAGTACATCATAAGAAATTACAAATAAAGAATTCTAATAAGCTTTAACCTGTGCATCGCCTCTCTCACTATTTATCAATGACTACCAAAGGGACATTCCCTCTAAACTGGTTCCTTTAGGAAGAGTTCCGACTTAGTCTTCTGCTATGAAAAACAAGTAGACAAGGGACTACGATCTGCAGAAACATACAAAATAACTGTGCATATTCTCCTTTGTCTGTTACTTGCCTTTCAGCTCAGGCATAAAGGATTCTTCTGGACTGAAAAGGACATCAGCAGAAATAGGGAGAGTTCTACTTTTGGTTAAATGTGCTGGTTTAGTCTTTTATTTGGATCGGGTATCATCTAGTTCAGCTTCCTGAATCAAATTGTTTGTTTATTAATATTCAAAAGAGGCAACAAGAGAGTTGCAATAATTTTTTTTTTTTTTTTTGCAAAAGCCTCCCACAATTAAGAATCCTTAGCAGGATTAGAAATATCCAGCAACATTTTCTCATTCTTTACTTCTCTGCAACAATCACACCCAGGAAAGAAAAATGGTTACTTAAACCATTGTTCTCACTCTGCAGAGCCACAGTAATACACTTCCATAACTCCACACCATTTAGGCTGAGCAATCTATGAAGTAAGCTTTCAAGTAAAAAGGTGCCTTTGTGACCGTTACCTAGCACAACTACAGTTAAGTCAAAAAAATTTCTCTATATATACATTTTTGCCTTACCCCATTGACATTTACAGCAGCTTAACTTGACATTTTCAGTAGAAATCACTTCCATCCAAAATGATCAACAAAAACAGAGTTCAAAAATCATTGTTCTTAAAAGCTGGAGATAGAATGCTTGGAAAACAAATTTGAAATGAAATGAAGCATTGGTACATTACAAGGTAAGCAATTGCATGGAACACAACAGACCTAGCTACCTATACCTTTAATGAGACATCCTTAAAAAGGTATTGCCACCTTTTGAGTATTTAATATAGTACCCACTTCCCAAATTAAGCAGGGTGATACTCTGGTGTAAGTGTATGACTACCCATAGACAAAGCACTTTGCTTGACCTGCAGTGCTAACTTACTGCATTGGCTGGGAATATGTTGAGTTAGGGAACCTATTCTTCCTGTTTATCTCCTGGTGTAAATTTAGATCCCTCTTATGAGTGTTTGTACAGCCAACAGTTTTTCAAAGAAATAAAAATCAAATAGGAATGGGTCTTTCATGGCTCGAAAAATGAGACAGGCAACCATGGAGCAGCAAAAAAACTGTTCAGTGTAAGAAAAGCCACCTCAATCAATCAGGATAGTTGAAGGATTTAAAGTCTTTCATGTTTATTAGTTAAAAAACAATGGAGCATTTCCAGTTTAGCAATATGGTTGTACTTGTGTATGTAAGGCACAGCATTCAATGTGGTTATGATAAGGGAAGAGTACAGTGGTAAGACAACTTTTTTTATATCTTGAAAATATTCCCTTGAAAATGAACTGGGCCAGATAAAAAAAGACTTCCCTGACTAAGATACAAAAATGATGATCGAAGGAGAAAGAGATGGCCACAAAAATACTTTAGTCTCTCAAATGTAACGGTTTGAAAAAGAGATCTACTAAAAGTCAGGTTTTATTTCAATCACAATTTTAGATAATTTCTGGATACTTGGATGCCATAGGGAAAAAACACTCAAATAGTAGAATGACGTTTTTACATAGAGAACGGTATGCAGAGGACTTCACTTAAACATGTACATAAAAAACTGGTAATGTTTATCTGCTACACAAATTTGGTGTAGAGTTTCTGTATTAAGCACTTTTTATGCTTGTTGAATTCTGCCATGATAGCTCTCAATTGTCCAGATTGTTGACTCATTTTTGATCTGTTCCTCATAAAAGTTGTGGTTTTCTGGATTTTTGTGGCAAACCAGTGAGGAATGAGTTCACTATATAATGACAGGCATTTCAGTTTCTGACTTCATATCCTTCAGAAAATACATGGTAACACAAGAACTTTTATTCTATCAACTTTATAAGTTTAAAAGAGCAACATTTAAAATGTGTCACTATCTTTGGGGCTTTGTCCAGATTTTTTGTGATAAGAGGTTGAGAGCTATGCTGCTATAACTAATGTTCATAATTAGGTACTCCAGCACATCACACAAAATTGTTTTCCCTATAATGTCTCCTGAGCTACATTTACAATACAGCTTAGAGGGCATTTTAAAAAGTAAAAGAGGAACTTGCTTAATTTAGATTGAATGGTAAAAATACAACTCAGATGGCAGAAAAAGGATCCTTGCCTTCACCAACTGCACTTACAACCAAAAAGCATTTCTGTATATTCTGGCAATCAAGACTTCCTCTAACACGGGCAAAGCATACAGCAAGAAAGTGCAATTTAAGAAGTAAAACTGGCAAGCACACTGAACAAAGCAAGACTAGAAACTGAAACTTAAAATCATAATCACAGTTAAATGGACGAAAAATAAGCAGACTTCTGTACAATTCAAATCACAGCAGAGTCCCATGTGTTCCGGATATAATTAGTAAAACACGAGGGTCTCACAATCAAAACTGGCATCCACCTTGACTTGAAATGCCTAACAAAAACACACAGTTCCAAAATTCAAATGAAGTGCATCTTTCCATGTTTCTCATACAAAAACTTTATAGAGTCTGTAATGCTAACAGTAAGTATCCAACACACAAAAAATGTATTTGCTCATCTACCACTCAAAGATCCTCTTTATTCTAAATTTACAAAAAAAAAAACACACCATTTTACATAGCGAGAACTTGCTGTTATATAACCTCTATGTCTGACGATTCCACCACCACCAGTATTCCCAGAGCACTACAACGCTTTTGAAAGATTATGCATGCAGCCAATCTCAGAACCCTTTCAGGCTACATTTCAATAATGTTCAAAGAAACATTCGAGTCAGCAGGCTGGTCAGTGCGAGTTGTATTCCCCGGACACTTGTGTAGATTATGTGATTAATCCAGATTTTAAAGATATTTTAAAAGGCACAATATGACTGGATCTTGCACTCCTAGCCAAATACCAGACCTGTGAATTCAGCACCACCGAAAGGCATGACCTACAAACATCTTTCACCCTAGATGTAAAGAGCAATGGAATAATATATGCTGCAATGTTTAAAAAGCCACAGCACTGTTCCTCACTGCTGCCTGCTGTGCTCATTAAAATACACAGTCCATTCTGATGTGGTGCATATTCAGCTACGAAGAAGCAACAACACAATGCAGGTCACATCTTACACATGTAGATGCTTGGTAACAAAGTACTGTTAGAGTGCAGACAAATATGCAAAATACAGAAAGCCAGCCCCACTACGAAAAAGTGCAGACAAGAAAATCCATTACAGCCTATCAAGTCTTCCTCATCTTAGATATACATACTTCAGTATTAAAATGCATCTCCTTCATAGAGCAGAAAAAAATGTGATTGGCGAGGCATGGTTTGGGCAGGCAAATTTGAAAGAACTGTCTTTCTGCATACAAGTCAGTGTCCCTATACACTGCTTAAGAACAGTACAGATTCTAACGTATATCAACATACTGTCAACCTCAAATCTGAGTCAAAACGTGATAAGCATAGCTCATTTTTCCCTACAAGTTAAAAAAAATGATTCTGCAACACATCAATTTGCACAACTGTTGTAATTAGCTATGTGATCACAGATCTATAAAATGGTTAGATACTTCAAAATAGAAAGATTCCAAGAAAGTTACACAACAGTAATCTGACAATGCCCAATTTAGGCAACCTCATTTCATGAGCAATGAAATTAACAGATATGGTCCAATGAAGAACAGTTATCTTAAATACTTATTTGCAGTACTGCTATCTGAGACTTTTAATGCATTTTACCTTTTGAATCTTTGTTCCGTAGAAATCTGCAAAGCGCTTCAGGGAGAGGGTAAGGACATTAGGAGCTCGATGAACTGTAAATCCCTTTGTGGCAGCAACCATTTGCTTGCATCTAAAAAGCAAAAATTACACTTTAAAGTTACATTATGGCCTGTAGCAGTTCTGAAAGTTATTTATCTAGCAGAAGTAGCTTTGCTATACGTGTACACTTCCTAGAACTGCATGATACAAATCACAGTACAAGACTTCTAAAGCCCAGCTGTCAATTTCATTAAACACATTTTAAGTTCCTGAAGCTTAAGTGAAACTGTTACTTGGGTGAATACCTTTTCCATATTACAAACTCAGCTGTAACAGAATTGTAAGAAGTATCCCCTGCATAAAGGTGATGGGCTGAACCAACCAGGTAAGGACCTCACAACCAAATCTGTTTGTAATCATAACTTTCAACAATGTGCTTACTTTCTTTTTGGTCTACTTCTCAGTTAATGTTTTTCTTTTTGGTCTACTTCTCAGTTATTGTTTTTCTTATTATTCAAATGCATCAAGCAAATTTATACTTATTTAGGGGAAATTAAATTCTGAGATACCAAATATGTATGCATCTAGTTCACTACTACTACTATGCATTTTCATCATTTGTTCTTGCTCATGTATATACTGCTACATGCTTGCTGTTACCATTTAGTCCAGGTTATGACTGAAAAACGATCCCGTGTTTGATCAGTTAATTTACCTAGGTTAACAAATGAAATAAAATATGATTTGAATTTGTAAAACATAGGTCACCATAAAAAACATTAGTGTTTTTCCAAGTGGGAGGTTAGTAATTGCTGACTACAGGAATTTCTCTCACAGCACCAAATGGCTACAACTGAAGAGGCTGAACACCAGAAGGCAAGAAATGTACCTGCTTCCTAGCTAGCGCTGCAAAAACCTTGCAAACAGCTGGTTTACAAGAGGCAGAAAAGGCAGTACAATCAGATCTGAACATGCTAACTGTACTTCGACACAAAGAAATCTGAGGTGTCCTTTAGCATCCAGGAAGATGAGCCATGTCAAATACCCATAGAAAAAGTGATCAAAATATGAAAGCAGATCTGAAACAGTGGTTCACAAAATCAGACTTCTACCCTGAAAAGAATTGTAGCCAAAGATATTGTGACTGCTGACACACCCATGCATTGACCCAGGAATCAAGGAGCCTCAATCCTCACCAGTAACACCAGTGAGGGGTGTCCATATAGGGAAAGGATAATAAATACACACAGTAAAATACAATTTCCCTTAAGAGCACACAGAGATCACAGTCCGTCTGGGGCTGGTTTCTCCCTAGGTCCCCAATAAGACTACCCACTGGCACAGTTATAGGGTCCAGATCTCAGCCTAGTGGGCAAGCTAAAAACCTCCAGCACTCACTCTATCCAGCCAGTGCTTCATGTCCCTGCCCAAGTAGCTGACACCACACACTGAGATAAGAGTTATATACAACCACACAGACACTCCTGTGGAAGGCTGGCACAGGTTCCCCCGCTGTGCCCCTTTTACTCAGACTATATGGTAGTACCACTTGCCATCACCCACTAATATTTATCAGCTACTAAAAGGCCCTTATGAAAGGATGTCCAATTATACTGTGCAATATTATTATCCAAATGGTAAGTGTGACTAACAGCAAGGCTATTGGAGTGGCTTTGTACAATACCACTAAATACATGCAATGTACTCAGAGCTTAAATTATCTCTACACAAAACAGCCACAGTTGAAAGGTTTAAAAATAATTTAATAATAATAAAAACACAAGACAATACTTCTTACTACACAGTGCTAGTCAAGAGTTCAGAGATCAGAGACAAATACTTAAAATAATACAGTAGAAAAGTTCGGACAGCAACACAGAAAAAAAAATCTAATCTTCCTAGTTCCTAGCTATATCTAAGCGAAAACACAGTTAGAACACAGGCAGAGTGCTGGTGATTTGGATGTTCTCAAGATAAATGCTAAATGCTCATTCTTTCTGCCCTTAAAATGATAACAGTACCACTGATTCATTTCAGATTACATCATTTCTTTCTGGTTCCCAGGTTAACAGAAACTCAGAGGTTAATAGCCCTTTAGAGCTTGCAGCTGGTCAGGAAGCCAGAGCAATAAAAGAAATGATACATGTAAATTCTAGCCATTAACTCTGGCCTCTAAACAATAGGCATAATGTCTTCCTCTAGACATCTCAGCTTCATATTTTAGACCAAAAAATTTCACAATGCTTGACTTATCAGCTCTCTTACATCCGAGTGCACAGTTACATTTTTGCAGTTCAACATCCAATTCAGTCTTGAGAACAAGCCTGTGGCTTGCATTAACATTTGCAAACAAAATTATTTAGAAAATTCTATCTAGCTAGGTTGGCAGCCTTCACCCCCCCCCCCCCCGAGAACTCAAGCTAGTTTAAGTGACCCTTGAGAAATGTTGCTTGACAGGGTTAGGTCTATCTGAGTATACCTTACCCCATTCCCTGTCTTTAGAGCCCATCTGCATTAGCATTGCTAATTTGCGGTGCTGCACTGACATATATGCTTGCAACCCTAGGCTCCATCTTAGCAACTTGGCACTTTGCTGGCTGGCTCTGTGTAACCATGTTAGGGAACTGACATCTGTAACTACAGTGAATTTTCTTCCATACAGATAAGGCTGAATTTTTTGCAGTGCCCACACTAAAGCTAGACATTCCTTTTCTACAACTGCATAGCATTCCTCCCTGGGTTGGAGCCTATGACCAAGATAAACCATTGGGTGCTCTTCTCCCTCTAAAGAAATCTGGCTAAGTACAGCCCCCAACCCATAGTTCTGAGCACCCACCTGCACAATAAATTATTTGCTGTAATCTGAACTGGCTTACACAGGGAGGTCCTCCCAAAGTTTCCTTAAGCTCCTGGAATGCCTGCTCCAAATGCTGGGGTCCACACTACCTTATTTGGCCTGTTCTTGACAGGTCTGTGAGGGGAGCAGCTATGGTACTATAACTGGGGACAAACTTTCTGTAGTACTCTGCTGTCCCCAAGAATGCCTTCATCTGCTTTTTGGTAACAGGTGCAGGCCATGCATGAATGGCTTCTACTTTGGCAGGTTTTGGCCTATCTTACCACTCCCCACTCTATGTCCCAGGCAGGAGACCTCTGCCATACCCACCCAACATTTGTTGGTCTTAAGGGTCAACCCTACCCCCTGTAGTCTGCTCAGCACCTCCTTGACATGTTGAAGGTGCTTTTGACAGGAATGGCTGTAGATGGCAATATCATCTAGATAAGCAAGGACAAACCCCTTCTGCTCCTTCTAGGATGCGATCTACCAGCCTCTGGAAAGTCACTGGGGCATTTTTCACCCCCAAAGGGAATCTCTGTGAATTCCTACAGGCCAAAATGAGTCACAAAGCCTGACTTCTCTCTAGCACTGGGAGTCAAGGGCACCTGCCAGTAACCCTTGGTAAGATCAATAGTTGTAAGATACTTAGCCCCACCCAGGTGCTCTAGGGCCTCATCTGTCCTAGGCACGGGGCAAGCATCTGCCTCTGTGTGACTAATTTCCTGTAGTCCACACAGAACTTGGTGCTGCCATCCTTTGGCAGCAGCACCACTGGTGAGGCCCAGGAACTGCTGGACTCAAATTACTCCTAGTGCCAACATTTCCTGTATTTCCTCCCTCAGAGTCTGTTTGACTATCTCAGGCACCCTATAAAGGGCCTGCCTAATAGGCCTTTGGGGTTCTTATCCACCTGGTGCTGCAACAGGTGGGTACACCCTGGTTTCCCAGTGAACATGTCCCCAAACTCCTGTAACACTGCTCAAATGTCTCAAACCTGGGTAGGAGACAGCTACTGGGACATTGCTACCCCTTCCACTGAGGTGTCAGCCTGAGTCATACTGAGGAGATTGGTCACCAGCTCTCCCTCAGACTCCCCCCTGCAATCCACTGCAAATGCTCAGCACAAGGGCCTCCTTATCATGGTAAGATTTCTTCATGTTAACATGGTACAATTTGTGTCCCTGCCTCCTGCATAGCAGTTCTACTATGTAGTTAACATCACTTACCTTTTTTACCACCTTGTAGGGTCCCCTACCAGTTGGCTTGCAGCTTGCTGTGTCTGACAGGAATGAGAACCATTACCTGCTGCCCTACAGCATACTCTATCTCAAGCATTACTATCATATCATACATTTTTCTGTCGTTGGGCTTCTGCCAGGTTCTCCTGGGCCAAGCCCATGCGCTCCCTGAGCCTTGTCCTGAGGTTTAGGACATATGCCACAACAGACTCCTTTGTGACGTCCACACACCTTCCCACTCATCACGAATTAAATCTGGAGGTCCCCTCACCCTATAACCATACAACTCAAAGGTTGAAAACCCTGTGGATTCCTGGGGAACCTCTCTGTAAGCAAACAGATGGGGCAAATATTTGTCCCACTCCCTCTTAAACTGGTCTGCAAATGCCCGTGGCATGGACTTAAGTGTAGACTTTAAACTCTCAACAAGACCATTAGTCTGGGGATGGTAGGAGATGGTCTTCAGGTGTTTCACCCCACAGTACTTCCACAGACAAGCCAGCAGGTCTGACATGAAATCGGCACATCTATCAGTCAGTGTTTCTTCTGGGAAACCTACCCTGCTGAAAATTTCAAAGTATTTGCCACCTTTTCTGCCTCAATGGAGGACAAAGCCACTACCTCAGGGTATCATGTAGCATAATCCACTATCACTAGGAGAATCATTTTTTGGGTCTATATTAATTCTTCGACAGCTTAGGTTGTCGAATGCTCAATGATCGACACCTAAGCGAAGTTTCAAAATCGCAAACAGCCACATACGCAAATTCTTTCCTCGGGAAAGAATTTGCTTTGCCATTATTGGGAATTTGCCCTTTCTCCAATGTAGAACGATCTTGGAGTTGTTATATTTAGTTAGGGGGGTGTGGGGGGCACAGCCCCCACTATACTCTGGTTGAAAAGTTCATTTTATTTCCGGACGACCTAGCAAATTCTTTCCCAAGGAAAGAATTAGCTTATATGGCCGTTCGCGATTTTGAAACTTCGATGCTTAGGTATCTATCACCAAGCATTGAACAACCTAAGCTGTCGAAGAAATAATAGACCTACTTTTTCCCTGTGGAACTTGGGGTACTCAGAGGCCCCACAATAGCCATAACTGCCCTCTGAAATGGTTCCTCAATCACAGGCAAAGGCATCAAAAATGAGCTCCTACTTTGTCTCCTGCCTTGCCTAACTTTTGGCACTGCTCACAGATCCTGTTACATCTCTGGAAATTCAAAGCCAATAGTAAGTTCTGCATAAGTCTCTTTGTATGTTTTATGCCCATATGGCCTGCAAAGCAAATATCATGGGCTATGTCTAGAAGCACAAGACAGTGGGCTCTAGGCACGACCAACTGCTGTACCCTCTTCACCTTCTAGCCCTCCCTCAGGGGTCCACTCTACACAGTAATCCTTTGTCCCAGTATACAGATTCCCCCTTCCCTTGAGAATCAGGCGTCTCACTAGCTACCTGCCTCAGGCCTTGCAATGTAGGGTCTGAGAGCTGAGCCTGTCTCAACCATTTCTTTGCAACCCTTCCCAGCTCCCCTCTTCCAGAGAAAGTTTGGCATCCTCTACAAGTGGTGCCTCACTGTCAGCCTGGGTACTACTACTCACCCCTACCTTTGCAGTCACTCTGTCCAAGGGAACATCAGTACCCACAAGCAGCTGTGGCTCACATTCGGTCTCACTGCTACAGAGTAACTCACTCCCTGAAGTAATGACCTCACCAGTCCTGGCTGCAAGTATGTAGTCTGTCTGGGTCTCCCCCAGGTTACCAGACCCACATGCACGTCTCCTAGCCTGACTGCGTGTAACTGCACAAGCACATGGTACTGCCTCATCTAAATCCTTCCATATCAGGACATCTACAGGATGGTAGTTCGGTACCCCTGTTGTCTCAAGGCAACCAACTATTGCCATTTTGTCTTTCCCACTTACTAGCTCTCTCACCTTTTGTTCCCCACCTTGCTTCCGTGGACATCTGTATGGCAGATGGCCCCACTGGTTGCATTCAAAACATTTAATCCTAGGTCCTGGACGTGTACCTGGACTAGTAGCTTACCCTGCTACTGGCAGATTCAGTTGGGTCAGTCTGTGCTGCCCATCATAGGTTCCTTTAGACTCATGAGCAGTACTGGGGGTCCCTTTCCTGTGCAGGGATGCCCTGCTTGCTAGGTATAGGTCTCACTTCTTCCCCAACTTATCTGAAGTAGCACATTGTCTATCAGCTAACCAGATCCTCATGTCCTCAGGCAAAGTGCTAAGGGCTTGTTCCCTCACCAAAGGTTCGGGCAGCACTTCAAAAGTGGTGACATGACATCCACTCATCCACCTATGAAAGTGCTCAGTTCAGCAAGATATTCACACAGTTTCATCTGCCTTGCGTTTATGCTCACAAAACATTTTCCTACACCTTTCAGGTGTTAGCTTAAAAAATTCTAATAAGCAGTACTTAACAGTAGTATAATCAAAACATTCCTGATAAGAAATTTTAGACAACACAGTTACAGCTTTACCATGGAGTAAGAGGTTAGGAACCATACCCAGAGCCTTTGGTCAACGTCATACTGTTTACATACCCTCTCAAATATGTGAATGAAACTATCAAAGTTATCCCCCTCTGTAACCTGTGGAAGAAATTTATTGACCTTTTGTGCTTCTGGGATGCGGTTACTCTCTTCCCCATTACCTCCATGACTCTGGCGAAGAGTCAGCATCTCCTCTTCATGCTGCCTCTGCCCTTCTTTTTCTTCAGCTTCCAGGCTTGGCAGTTTCTCATTCTCCTCAGCCTGCAAACGTCGCAGTTTTTCATTGTCCTCACTCTCTGGATGCCTAAGTCTCTCAGATGCTTCTATTTCCAAATGCCTGGGTTCCAACTCAAGTCTCTTTAGCTCCAGTTGGATTTTTAAGTCCTCTGCAGAAAAGATGACCTGTCCATTCTCTGAGTGTAGTACATCTCCACTGCCAATCTGATCGTCCTCCTGGTTGCAGTTTTCGAATGAAGCTGTGACCAAAGCTGCAATCATCTCTGCCTTAGTCAGGTTTCCATGCACCAGTCCCCTAGCCTGGCACATCTCAGGCAGCTGGCTCCTTGTCAGTTTTCTGTACTCCTCTGCTGACATGCCTGCCTGCTCTTCCTGACTAACTAAGCTAACAAAAGAAATAAAACAATTGTGATCTTAACTCTGAGTATTCACTGCGTGGCTGATTTAGAGTACAAAACACCTTCAGTGATCACTGTACACAAGCTACAGGAATTCACACTACCCACACCACAAGCAAATTAGTATTTGCCAACCAGTTAAAATGTGGTATGGATATCACACCACTGCCAAGCAATATGCGACACCTGTCCACTAGCACAGCAATCAAGGAGCCTCAACACTAACACCAGTGAGGGGCATCCATATAGGGAAAGGATAATAAATACACACACAGTAAAGTACAATTTCCCTTAAAAGCACACAGAGATCATAGTCAGTCTGGGGCTGGTTTCTCCCTTTCTCTCCAGGTCCCCAATAAGACTCCCCATTGGCACAGCTATAGGGTCCAGATCTCAGCCTAGTGGGCAAGCTAAAACCTCCAGCACCCTCTCTGTCCAACCAGTGCTTCATGTCCCTGCCCAAGTAGCTGACACACACACATACACAGAGTTAAGAGTTATATACAACCACACAGACACTCCTGGGGAAGGCTGGCACAGGTTCTCTAGCTGTGCCCCTTTTACCCAGACTATACGGTAGTACCACTTACCATCACCCACTAATATTTATCAACTACTAAAAGGCCCTTATGAAAGGATGTCCAATTATACTGTGCAATATTATTATCGAAATGGTAAGCGTGACTGAACAGGCTACTGGAGTGGCTTTGTACAATATCACTAAATACATGCAATGTACTCTTAGAACTTAAATTATCTCTACATAAAACAGCCACAGTTGAAAGGTTTAAAAATATTTAATAATTAATAAAAACACAAGACAATACTTCTTACTACATTGTGCTAGTCAAGAGTTCAGAGATGACAGAGAAATACTTAAAATAATACAATAGAAAAGTTCTGACATCAATACAGAAAAAACGAATCTAATCTTCCTAGTTCCTAGCTACATCTAAGAGAAAACACAGTTCTAAAACAAACTTACATATAGAACACAGGTAGAGTGCTGGGTGAGTTGGATGTTCAAGACAAATGCTAAATGCTCTCATTCTTTCTGTCCTTAAATTGATAACACAGCACCACCGATTCATTTCAAATTACATCATTTCATTCTGGTTCCCAGGCTAACAGAAACTCAGTGGTTAATAGCCCTTTTGATCTTGCAGCTGGTCAGGAAGCCAGAGCAATAAAAGAAATTATACATGTAAATTCTAGCCATTAGCTCTGGCATCAAAACAATATGCAGAATGCCTCCCTCTAGACATCCCGGCTCGAAGCTTTAGATCAAAGAATTTCACAATGCATGACTTATCTATCAGCTTTCTTACACTAGAGTGCACTGTTACATTTTTGCAGTTCAACATCCAATACAGTATTTTCGCATTTAACAGAACAAGCCTGTGGCTTACATCAATATTTACAAATGACAGAATTATCTACAAAATTCTACCGAGCTAGGCTGGCAGCCTACACCTATCTTCACAACTGGCACCAGAAAGAAACCGCAATTACATTTGCTAATCTATATGGTAAGCATGTTTACTCCTAAATGTATGCACACCTGATTTAGTTACTGTAAAACAGAGTTAAAGTGCAGTCATGTAGGCAACTTACCGTAACTGCAGATGCCCAAAAGTAGCGTTCATACTTACAAGGATCTCTCTATGAAGCAAGAAAAGTCCAATGCTTGGTCTGTCTTTCAGAGCTGAACACCCTTCCCATGGCTGGGCTGACATCACTAATTCAGCAGTCTATCTTCAAGCAGCTGGTATACAAGTAGTATCCATCTTTGGCTCTTTCTTGCTCTCCAAAGCATGGCACAGACATGGTTTGCTAGTTTGGTTTACCCAAAGGATACAGCCTGTGACAAAGTGAAAAGAAGCTCTCCCTAGGAAACTTGAACAATTAAAAGGTTGGGGGGACATGGTAAAGGAGTGAAGGCGAAAAGTGCTATGTGGGTACCCAGCCCAACCCAGCCCCTATGGTTCCACTGCAGTAGAAGGGAAGGAAGGAGGGGGAGACAAAATTACAACAGTAACCACACTATTACTGACATTTATGGTAAGTTGCCTACATAACTGTACTATTTCTTTTTGTGTCACTGTTGCACTCCTACCTAATACAGAAGGTTTACAAAACATTTCTAATTTCTAATCGGGGGGGGGGGGTCGTGCTCAGTGTTCTGATTAGTAGTGAAGGCTACCCTTCAGGATAACAAGAGAAATCCAGTCCTTGTCCTACATATTCCATCCAACCTAAGGCATTCTCAAAAGATGTTAATAGAGATCAAGTGCTGCTCATAGAATGCCCTGGGCACTAACCAATTTCAGGAAGGCAGTGGTACTGGAGTGGCCTGTGATTAACAGGAGTCTTATTTTTTTCCTGGAAGGCTTTGCCAAGAATATAATAGCAAAAGTAATGCAATGTGCAAGCCACTTCAAAATAATTTTGATCATTAACAATTATTGTTCATTTTCTGCAAAGAAGAAATACATAACCTGATTTCATAAAACTTTTACTTTAGACAGGTAGAACCTCAATTATCAAGTGCACAACCTGGCAGTGCAAGACTCTCACTCTCACCGTGGGAATTACAGAAGACGACCAGCAATTTAATACCTTGGGTTTAATGCAACTTCTGCAAAAACTATGAGCATAAAGGAGGGGCTGGTGTACAGAATCAACCTTACTTTATGGAACTGCAAGAGACTTTTCATACAAGATAGCTTGTAGTTTGGAGAGACTCCTAACCAAATGTGTGGGCTATAAAGAAAATGGTTTACCAAGTAAGGAATTTTAGAGGAAAACAACAGTGAGTTCCAAAAGTGATGGGATCAGCTTTTCCAACAAAACTTCAGGTCCCAAGCTAAGGCAACACTACTCTTTCAGGGCATCAGGTGGAGAAAGCCCTTCAGGAATGGTTTAACTGGAGATCTGGACATGCTGTGCATGTGAGAAGGGTCTTTAGGTAAGCACACAGAACCAGCAAGGATGTACTTTAACAGACGCATAAGCTAAACCTAAAAGGAACAGCTCTGACCAATACTAGAGAACCAGTGTACATTACTGTAGGTAATGGTTCCTTCTTTCACAAATAATATTCTCCATTTAGCTAGATGATTGTCGTGTGCTCAGCTTTCTTTCTAGCATATCCTAAAAAAAAAAAAAAAATGTTCAAAGGTTAAAAAGGGCAACAGAGTTGCATCTTCCACACTGGGACTCTGGAGTGTATTAGTGACCTCCTGCACTGCATTCCTGGCAGTCAGGGGCTTGGGGACACACACAGCCTTTGATCACATGTCTACAGTGGTGAGGAAATAATTCTAAGTTGGGCAAGTTACAAAACAAAGGTATGGCATCCTAGTCCAAGGAAGTCATTGCTCCACTGTATTCGGCATTCATCAGACCTGTCACTGAGTACAATGCCCCCTTTGGTATGTACCTAACCAGACATATCCAACAACTGGAATGTCTACAGAGGTTCCTCACTAAAAGAAAACAGGGCGTAATATGTCCTACTCAGACCACCTCAAGCCCATATCTCTGTATTCTGCGTCTCCTACAGGCTTTTGAGAGGAGATCTATGCCTGGCACACAGGGCATTGTCAGACCCCACTCTGATGGACTTTCTGCACATCCACAAAACAAACACCAGAATTACCCATTCTAAAGATTTAAACTTTGCCTGTGATATAAAACAGGACCTGCTGGAGAGATGGGTATGTATCCCAGAGACTACCCTGTCTATTGAACAGGTCCCCCATCGATGTGAAGCAGAGTTCCTCCGTAACCAAAACTCAAGTGCAGCTTGGACAACTGGATGGGAAACCAGAAATTCATCGCCGGTTTGGCAACTACATCTCTAATGGACACAGGAAACCTGTAAATGGTTCATCTCACAGGCCCATGCTTACACTTATCAAGGGTATCAGAACTTGTCAGAGACTTGGGATGCATGGCTAGGCTTAAAAAGGCCCTTGTGGTCGTTAGCTTGGTAAACACTTTTGAACCTATTAGAAGGTTCACATAGTGAGGTAACAGTACAAGTTTCTCACTTGCCATATGTATCAGCTGGAAGAACCACTGTTGCTTGGACGAGATTTTTGCAATTAGTATAGTTTCTAGCCTTGCCTCCAATTTTTAAACTACTCCAAGGAGCAGGATGCAGGAGGGAAAAAGTACAGTTGTGTACACTTACCATAAATGTAGATGTTCGAGTATTTTCACTGCTCCACTCATCACATTTGGTTATCCCTGCCAGGGTAGCCCTCAGTCGTCCCGAATACTAGAGGTTTAGTATTTCTGCATCAGTTGCCATCGCTCCAGGACTGAGATCAGGTCATCAGTAGTATAAAATAAGGCAGCCAACGCAATTACATCGGTTTTTCTTGCCCTGTCAGGAGTCCCCAAGAGGGAGCTAGGTTATGGTGTAAGAACACCACCAGTAGAAAGTAAATGCCAAAACTTTCTTGTAAGGAGAGAGACAGAGAGGGAGAGAGAAGGGGGATGGAGGGAGGGAAACCAGGACTGCAACAGTGAATACACTCTAACATCTACATTTATGGTAAGTATACAAAACTGTACTATGTTCTTCATGTTTCACTGTTGCAGTCATCACATTGGGTTGATTCCCAAAGCTGAAGAAAAGGGTGGAGGCAGTCAAGAAGACTGGGGGCTGGCTAGGATACCCTGCAAGAGTGCGGTGGCAAAGCCTGCCCTGGATTTGGAGAAGATAGGCAGGTGGTAATGCTTCGTGAAGGTATGAACTGATGTCCATGTTGCAGCCTCCAGGATGACCCTGGTGGGAACTCCTCTGAAGAAAGCTGCAGAGGTGGAGGTTGCTCTGGAAGAATGTGTCTTGACCCCCTTAGGTGGAGGTTTCCCCTGTTGCTTGTAGCAGAAATGGATGCAGTGTGCTATCCATTTGGAAATGGTTTGTTTGGATATGGCTTTGCCCTCTGTTTCTGCAGCAAAGCTGACTAACAATTTATCAGTCTTTCTAAATGTCTTAGTCCTGTCTAGACAGAATCTGAGCTGTCTGTGCACATCTAGAGAGTGCAGTATCCTTTCCCCCTGGTTTTGTGCATTAGGGAAAAAGGTGGGCAAATGAATGGATTAGTTGAGAACTACACTGGACACCACTTTTGGCATGAAGGATGGGCTGTCCTGAGGGAGACCCTGTCAGTATGGAAAGTGATGAATGGCTCTACAGCCATTAGTGCTTGTAGCTCGGATACTCTGCTTGCTGAAGTGAAAGCCAGAAACAAGGCTGTCTTCCATGAGAGAAACTTTGATTCTGCTGAAGCTGTTGGTTCAAAGGGAGGCAGGGTGAGCTTTTCCAACATAAAGTTTAGGTCCCAAGCTGGGGTAGGTGCACTTCTGGGTGGCCTGAAGTTGTTAGCCCCTCTTTAGGAACTGTTTGATGAGAGGGTGTGAGAAAAGAGGCGTCTCTGTGTTAAAATGAGCAGAGATAGCTGAGGCATGAATTTTAATAGAGGAAATGGATAGACCTCTGTGTAGTAGGTCTGCAAGGTAATACAGGATGAGAGGTAGGGAGGGCTGTGCCGTCCCGGCTCCTTTAGCCTGGATCCAGGTACAAAACCTTTTCCATTTGTCAGCATAAGACTTTCTATTGCTAGGGTGTCTGGCCTCACATATAACATCTAGAACCCATTTGCTGAGATTGGCAGCTTGTGCAGTGGTTAGGGAATAAGCCAGGCTGCCATATTGAGGGTCTGCAGTTGGGGATGCATGAATTCTTCTTCCCTCTGGGTCAGGAGTGTTGGGATCTGAGGGAGATGCCATGGTGGAAGAGGTGACAGGCTACGCAGCAGTGGGTACCAGTGCTGGCATGGCAAGTCTGGGGCAATCCGGACTGCCCTCGGTTTTTCCTCCCTTATTTTGAGCAATACCCTTGTAATGAGCGGTAGTGGGGGAAATGCACAGACAGAGATTGACCCACTGAAAGGATAGAGCATCCACTTTCCTGGCCTTGCAATGAGGCTTCCTGGTGCAGAACTTGCTGAATTGATGGTTGGAGTGGGAAGCAAAGAGGTCTACCTTCAAGGTGCCCCATTTCTGAGTTACAACGGTGAAGGTTCTTTGGTCTAGCTGCCACTTGTGTGGGTCCAGACGACTTCTGCTTAAGTTGTCTGCCAGAGACTTTAGAGAGCCTGGCAGGAATTGTGCTAACAGGTGTAGTTGCATGGCTGAGGCCTGCACAGAGGGTATGAGTGAGTCCCTCCCTGCTTGTTGATGTACTACATCACAGTGGTGTAGTCTGTTTTGATCAGTAGAGCCCCTGGGGAGAGAGGGGTCTGGAAAGCTGTCAGTGTGTGCTGGACAGCCAACATCTTTTTGGTTGATGTGCAGATGTATTTTATGTGGGCTCCCACTGGCCTTGTATGCACCTACCATTCAGGTGTGCACCCCAGGCATAGTCTAATGCTTCTGTGGTGAGGGTTTGGGTGGCGTGGGGTTGTGAGAAGGGTAAGGCCCTTGTTGTAGTAGCATGCTGCTGCCCACCAAAGAAAATCTTTCCTTAAACAAGGTATCATTGGTATAAGAATTTCCAGGTCTTCAGAGTATTGACACCAAAGACTTTTTAGGTACCACTGTAGTTTCCTCATATGCAGTCCAACACATGGAATGAGTAGAATGCAAGAAACCATGAACCCCAGAGCTTGCAGATAACTGGGGTCTGGTGGCTAGTTGAGAGAAATAGGCTGTCAGGTAGGTTTGCTTTTCTGGTGTAAGGAATGCCATCTGGGATGCTGTGTCCAGGCTTGCTCCCAGGAATATAACTTTTTGAGTGGGTACTAGTTTGGATTTCTTTTCGTTGATGGTATACCCTAGGAAGATCAGTAGGTCTTTTACAAAGGTCAGGTGCTTGAGCAGCTTTTCCTGACTGTCTGCCTCAATTAGGCAGTTGTCAAAGTATGGGTAAAATTGAATATTTCTTTCCCTGCAAAAACAGCGGGAGCCAGACATTTTGTGAAAACTCTGGGAGCAGTGGATAAGCCAAAGGGAAGGGCAGAGAACTGAAAGTGCAGTGATCCTGCCCTGAAACATACACATTTCCTGCATGATTCCCCGGACTGGGATGTGTAGGTAGGCCTCTTGGGTCTAGGGTGGCTAACCAAGCATCCTTGGAGAGCATACGTAGTAGTTGCTGGTGGGTGAGCATTTTGAATTTTGGTATCACCAGAAAGGTGTTTAAAATGCATAGATTGAGGATGGCACACCAGGTGCCGTCTTTTCTGGGTACAAGGAAGAGTCTGGAGTAGAAACCTTGGCCTATCTGTTCTGCAGGAACATGCTCTATTGCCCTCACAGAGATCAGGAAAAGGACTTGCTTTTTGGCCTCTGCCCACTGGTTTGGAGGAAGATCTGGGAACCCTTTTGGGGTTGGTAGAGTGTGGAAATAAAATTTGTATCCCTGGGACACTATGTTGAGGATCCAACAGTTGTTGGTAATGGTGGCCCAGGTGCTTGCAAGGAAGGAGAGTTTTCCTCCTAGGGGCAAGTGCAGGTGGGCAGACGGAGGGGGTGGAAGTGGAGAGTCATTGTGAGTTCTTACCATAAGGGGGTGGCTTAGCACTCCCTGGTTTTGAAGAGGAGGAACTCCATTGCTTAGATCTCTGCATTCCCTGGGGCTGCTCTCTGGGGGGCCTGCTTCCCCAGGGTCTGGGCTGAGCTGACTTGGAAGGGACAGGAAAGGACCAGTGCTTGGAGGGGCAATGTCTACTGACCTGGGTGGCTGAGCCTGCAGTAAGTCCTTAACTGTCTGCATAGATTTAGCTTTTTCTTCCATCTTCTTAAGACCTCCTCTGCCTTGGTACCAAATAAGTTGTCTTTGTGCAAGGGTGTGTCCAATAATTTGAATATGACATGGTCTGGCAAGGGCTGTTCCTTAAGCCAAGCATGCCTTCTTTGGACAGAACCAGTGACTGCTGCCCTGCAAGATGCTTCTAGGGCGTCAAAACCACATTGCAATGTGTGCTTAGTTACTTGACTTGCAGAATGCATTAACTCTTGTAACTCTTTTTGCACAAGCAGGAAAAGATATTTTTTGCTTGAGGAGTTCCATGGTATGTTGCTGAAATTTTAGCATAAGGAGCTGACAATTTAGTGCTCTAATAGCAAGAGTAGCAGAGGTGTATACTTTTTTACCCCATCTGTCTAATGCTTGGGAATCTCTATCTGAGGGGGTGGGATTCTTGGCAGAAGTTGCTTTAATTCCTTTAGGCCCTTGAGAAAACCTCAGGGTAAGCAGTAGGATTTTTGAAAAGAAATTTGAGAGAGTCAGGGACTCTATAGTACCAGTCAGGTTTCCGGGGAGCAGGAAGGAGGGTGTCAGGAGTCAAACTAGATTCCATAAAAGCATCATCCACAACATCCAAGACAGGAGGAATGACCAGAGGTCTGTGCTGTAGATGATCTAAGAATTCTCTGAGGGTAGTCCTGACATTCCTATTGGAAATGCTCCCTTAAAGTATGTAGGATTTCCCCAAAGGAAAGTCCTTGGGTGGAGAGGTTGCAGGAATAGATTTCCTCCGCATCAGATTGCTCATAAGCAGAGAAGGGTTGCATGTCTTCATATTCAGATGCCTCAGAGTCATCGGACTCTTGTTCAGATAACACTACTGGGGACAAATCTCTTTCTTTTGGAAGGGGTAGCTTGGCTTCCCCTGATCAGCATTATAAGGTCTTCTGCCATTTTAAGCATTTGAGACCGAGGCAAGGACGCAGGTGCCTGAGAGTGGGTCGTTGGTTTCTTGGGTGTGGTTCGTACCCTGGGCCTTAGAAACTCGGTAGTTTTCGACAGAATGGTAGACGTGAAAGAAGTCTGTGTCAAGAATCGGTAGTGCGAAGTACTTCCTCAGAAGCCGGTACCTGCTCAGTGGCTCTGGACCCATCCAAGGTAGACACATCCGCAGGATCCTTAGTTGATGAAGAGTCTCGCAGCATACTGGACTCTGAAAGGGTCTCAGTAGCAGCCTGCAAATCCACAGAAGCAGGCATCAGGGGCTGCGAAAGCACCTCACTGAGGAATGGAGAACAGACTACTAGCTTAACAGAAGAGTCATCGGTAGGTTTGGACCTGTGCAGTCCATCTCTGTCATTATCCTTACGTTTTCGGAATATTTGCTGTCGGATGGCTTACAAAGCCATATCAGAATTTGAGGACAGAGCGAATATCTAGCTACAATAAGGGCCCGACGACATAGTTCTGAAAATGAGGAAGTGGACTATAGGTCACAGCTTTTCTTCCCTCTGAGTTATGATACAGTTATTGAGGACATTTTAGCCTGTTTTGTCACTAGAAGACATGCTATTTGGGGACAGACTCTTTGTAATTAGAGAACATTTCTAGTAACAGTCTCAGGATGACTCAGATTCACAGAAGAGTTAATGAGGCCTTCTTTGTCTTGGACTATGTAAGTGAATCACTATTCCTCCCATTAAGGAAAACCCAGTTGTATACTCCCCAGACAGCATATTTTGGATCCATATTTCCAACTCTACTGCTCCAAAGTGACTTTACCTTCCTAGACTATTTTGAAACTTAATCTGTACCCTCCTTTTCTGAAATGTAGTCTGCATCCTCTGGAGGCAATATGTAATACCCACTGGATCCAAAGTTAAGCCTGACCAATTCTCATAGCAGGCCAGACAGCCATCTATGCTGGGAAAATGAGGTAGAAGAGTGGGGGATGGACAGCCAGGGTGGGGGATTTTTGAGGAAGTGAAGAGAGGTATTCCCACAGTTGCTCCCTACTGAAAACTGTACCCTGTGGGCCCCTAGATTGCCCTCTATCTTCTTGCCACCATTTTCTTTTCTGTGCAGTCTTTCTACTTTTTGCCTTTTTCCTGCTTCTTTTCTCAAGGTCCATGCTTAAAGGTATAATTTTATGTTGTATTTGGGAATGGGAGGGCAAAACGTGCATGACAGACTACATTTTTTCTTCTATTGTGCCTATTTTTTAACTGCATTGTACTGGGTGGGGGAGGGCAACAACAAATTCCTTAACTAAATAAGGAGCATAAGGTAGGCATTAAAGAGTTGAGCATTTATATCCCCTGACAGGGGAGCAAGTTTTCACACAACAGTGTCTCATAAAAACTGATATTTCATCTATTTGTGGCAAACATGCTCAGCTATAAAATAGTCTGAGCTCGGGTAACAGCTTCCATCTTTCATCCCACAGTCCTCC
Organism: Protopterus annectens; assembly: GCF_019279795.1. Classification (NCBI taxonomy): domain Eukaryota; kingdom Metazoa; phylum Chordata; order Ceratodontiformes; family Protopteridae; genus Protopterus; species Protopterus annectens. The sequence continues at coordinate 528,753,033 of NC_056746.1, forward strand.
ACAACCATCCTGGAATTGGAATTTATATAGTAATATTTATATAAAATTGCTTGCACAAATTATATAAGCATAATAAATTGTGTACAATTAAATCTAAAGGTTAATAAAACATTTTCATACAAAACATTCCTACACCATGATTCTAATAACTAAAACTAAAACATTCAAACAATATACTTAAAATGTGGCTTTAGATGTCAGAATATGAAAACTATATATATATATATATATATATATATACATATATATATACATATATATACATATATATATATATATATACATATATATACATATATATATATATACATATATATACATATATATACATATATATACATATATATATATATATATATATATATATATATATATATATATATATATACATATACATATATATATATATATATATATATATATATATATATGTATGTATAAAAATGTATAAAAAAGAAGTTATACTTAATTTAACCTAAAATGTTTTTTAACTTCAAAATACACATTAATATTCTCATTGATTACTGGGAACTGGGTGGCATTTAGTCTCAATTGCCATCTCAGTTCACATAAATCCAAATGCACGTCCAAAATTGCCCCTTGACTATTTGCTGGAGCACTAAGAATTTAAAAGTGTGCCCATTGAAATTATGTATATGATTGCTGAAAGCATTTGTAATTTTCCAATGTCTTATATCATCCTATCCTTAAATTTCCTGCATGTCTTACCAACATAGAATGCGGAACACATTTGGCACTTAGCCAAATAGACCACATTCATGCTGTTGCAATAGAAACGATCAGTAATATATAATGCCCTATTATTCAACTCAAAGGTGTCCTTGGTTTCCAGTATGTTTTTACAGCAAGTTACCATTCCACATTTATAATTTCCATTAGTCCTAAAGGGGGCCAAAACCGATTCATTTCTTCTTTTTGTTATTAATTACCGGTCGATTCCAGCATATTCTTAAATGATCTAGCTTTTCTAAAAACTACTCTAGGTTTCATACCAATTTTACCAGTAAGTCTATCACAAGCCAAAATCCCCCAATTTCATCTAATATTTTCAACTATTTCCTTCCCCATCCAGGTTAAATGTTGTAATAAAACACTAATTGGTCCACTGACCTTTACACATTTCTATCTAATATGGGTTCACCTGAGCCAAGAACTACACCAATTCCACCTCCTTTTAAAACAGGCTTGTATACCCCACAAAACCCTTTGGTCTTCACCTCCTTTGTATCATATTAGTGGGGTACCCCCTCTTCTCAAACAATTGGGCAATAAACTCCACTTCACTTTCAAAAGTTACATCTTCACTTACCATGCGGGCAGCCCTCACCATTTGTCCCTTAACAATAGACTTTTTTTTGGATAAGGGATGCCAGCTTGAGAAATCTAGATCAGCATTAGAAAAAGTTGGTTTCCGATAAATTTCCGAACTAAGCTTCTTGTCCACACAATCTACCTTCAAATTCACATCCAAATATGTGATACTCTCTCTACTATAAGTATATGTGAATCTCAGAAAATGGGTTGTTGTATTAATATGTCAATTAAACCCTCCAAGGGACCATCCCACATTAAAAATATATCATCCAAAAAATGGGTAAAAACCTTAAATTCAACAAAGTGACTCTTAAATATGTATTCCTGCTCCGAATATGCCATCACATAGCTGGCAAAATTTGGGGCACAGGCTGCCCCCATGGTTACCCCAATTGACTGTTTACAATACTGGCCCTCAAAGAAAATGTAATTATTACACAACACCATCTCCATAAGTGCTGACAGTTTGTTAATCTCATCCTGCTCATACAAACCAGTCTTTAACAATTGCATTTCCAACCAGATGAGTCCTATTTCATGCGGGATTACGGAAAATCAATTGCAAGCATCAATGGTCACCAGTATCATGTCATTACTAACCCTTACTCCATTCATTTTCTCCAAAAAATGACAAGAATCCCTACATATATATTCACATATACCCAAACCTTTTCTCAACCTTTGGTCCTAAAACTTGCTCACAAAACAAGTTTTTGCCCTTTTTCCATAGACTATAGGCCTAAATGCTGGATTATTTAGGCCTTTATGCAGTTTCGGTATACTGAATATTTTAGGGGCCATGGGATACTCTAAGTACTTATATTCATTTTCAATGATTTGCCTTTCAAGTACCATATTCTCCAAAGCCAAATCAATATTCCTGTTCATATTTACTTCATTTAATGAGCTTTCCTCATATGTACCATCCATTAAGAGCATGTTCATGGCATAATCAATCGCATCCATTATAGCCAAACCATTGCCCTTATCAGGCTTCATAACCCTGATTGTTTTGTCATCCACAATATCAGTCAAAAAAACATTTTCTTGCTTAAATTGTATTCAACATTCACTTTTTTATGCCCAAACACCTTTCTAATTTCCATTTCACATACCTTGCCATAAACTGCAAACCAATTATTGGTTGGAGGGTTACAAATGCTTGGCTTTCTTAAAGTTGCCTGTTCACACATTAATTCACCATTAAACCATGCTTTACAATTTAATTTGCACACAGTTATAAATCTATCAGCGTCTGTGCTAAATCCAGTGGCGGCTGGTGACTTCAAATCACAGGGGGGCTGCAGGAGACGCTGAATGGGCGGGGTCAAAGGGAAGGGGTGTGGTCAACCACAAAGGGGAGGAGCTATGCACAAAACCACAAAAAAACTAACTTTAATTAAATACGCTGCCCTGGGTGGCAAACCATCATTATGAAAGTCCAATCAAGACAAAAATAAGTGTAGAAGAATAAAAATATTTCAATGCATTGGCTGCATGACAGCTTACTTAATATCTAGATGGAAACAAAAGGTTGTGAGGCATGAAAAAATAAATTACTTTTTAAATACATTACTGGAATGCCAGTCAAAATCAAGTATAAGAAAAACCAGAAGCACTCAACTCAAACTACTTCTCCTTGCACTGCAGTTCTAATTATAATATATTCAGCTTTATTAAAGTACCAAGCAACATGCTGAAAGTAGAAATCTATGTGATGCCCCACTTGTAAAAATGTTTCTTATCCAAAAAGACCTGCTGCCTGACAACGTTTCATGGGGAAAACATGATAAAAGTAAAAATGAAAAGCAAACAAGAAACAAGCTCAAGATACATTGCTTAAAGGATTACTGTACAGGTTATGGACCACACATGATTGGCATTCTGTTTAGTTAAGCCTGTAGAGATGACTGGAAGTCTCCAACAAGTGTAATGAGCTTTTAAAATAATGGAATCCTGTCCTTTAATACCCAAGGCTTATACATTATCTAGTCAAGTATTCTCTGCATGGCAACAACAGAAAGGCTTTCAATGTTGGCAATTCTTTAACAGTATGCTTATTAAAGCTTACTTGCATCTTACGATGTCAGACAAGCTTACCTTATGGTCATTAAAGCATTGCTACTTAAACACAGAGCAACAGGCACTTTGAGTAATAAGCATAAATCAACAGTACAAAAATATGACAGAAACCAGACCATTCTGCAAAATCAAGGACAGATGAAAAGCCACTGTAGTACTTATGCAGTGTGTCCTCCCCATCCAAGGTAGATACAACTACTCCTTGCCTTGCTTGGACACATCCAGAGTCACTACATGGGGAGTGGGGTGCAACAAGCATGTCACAATTTGAAATCTCTCTGGCTGACTGTGATGGCCCTGACACATTTGTCATACCTCTCAACTTCAAGAGCAAGAAATCTGGACAAAGCCATACACAGAAGTGGGACAAAGGCACAACAAGAAGGACAATTTTTAAATATTGCTCTAATAAACTTAGAAAGATAATAGAATAGGTCTTGCATTAGTATGAATTTTCTGAAGGGTATAAAATCTGAAACTCAAATGTCTGTCATTTTCTAACTTCAGTCTTTAGTGATTTGTCACTAATTTGCCAAAAACACAATTTTATGAAAAATGGACCAAAAATGTGATGCAAAAATATAAAATAGACACACAATACAGCTTCTACCTGTCAAAGAAGGGACACTTTAATATTAGTACTGCTACCTTGAGCAGCTGACAAAATAAAAGAATCTACATGCATTTCAAGTAATCTATAACTTTGATTATTACAGTTATTTCTTAATTGTAAACCCTCCATGTTTTCTTCCAAAATTGCTATTTTGGAGGGATTATTATTTGAGCCAAAAATTGGGGACAGTTGAGAGGTTGGCTATGCCTAATTCTATAAAGCAATTTATTTGCATGTACCTCTCAACCTGTTAATGCAGTAAATCTGAACAAGGCCAAATATATTGGGGCACATATAAACAGTACTAAAGTTGCTCTTGTATAAATTGAGACAGTTGATAGAACGGCTCTTACTTTAACATGCATTTTTATGAAGGTTATGAAGTCTGAAACTTATTATTTAGTGACTTCTGGCAAATCATTTAGGAATTAAAACTACAAATTTTATGAACAACAAACCAAAAATAAGAAGCAAAAATCTATTCATTCTTTGAAAATCTGGACAGTTGGGAGGTATAGTTCAGCTGGGCCTGTCTGAGTTTGCTGCCCTTCCCCTGACAAAATAATGGTTGAACTGGAGCCTCTGCAGCCATTCCAATTAACCATTACTTGGCTATTTCACTCCATTTACCATAAACACTAATGTGCATACTGCTTTACTTCAATGATTGGACTTCATTTGAAAGTTTTATTTTGTATTTTACAGCACAAACATTAAGTAATCTGTTAAACAAAGCAATGCAGTCTCACAATGAAAACTTAGCATTAAAACTTCTCTGCCCTTGAAACTCACATTCATTGAAACCCACATTCAAAGAAAATACATTTTGCCAGTGGCAGATAAAGATTAATTTTGGGCTGTTTTCCAATCATAGGACCCTTGCATATGAAACATACATGTGCTCTTTGATACACCTTCCTCATTGTACTAAAATTATATTCCTTGTACAATACAGTACACTTGTTAGAGGGTGTTTTAAATTTGTTTTGAACATTTTTCCAGTAAGCAATGAAACAAAACATATGCACCCATAATGGCAAAACTGCCCAGTTGAGAACATTTATCACACAAAAGTCTACTCACACTTCCACAGTCCACCATTATTAGTAAATATACACAATTCTACAGTCCACCATTATTAGTAAATATGCACAATTCCACAGTCCACCATTATTAGTAAATATGCACAATTCTACAGTCCACCATTATCAGTAAATATGCACAATTCTACAGTGCACCTTTATCAGTAAATATGCACAATTCTACAGTCCATATTCAGTGAATTCAGTTCTTGCCATAGCTGTCAACCTTAGCACAAAAACCTGGGCCAAAGCCAATAATGGGGAATACAGTCCCAAAAATAGGGACAAATTTAAAATATTCATCTTATAAACTTAGAAAATTGCTAGAAAAAAGGTTGTGCTACTATGTATTCTGAAGAACATGAAGTTTGAAATTCAAATGCGGTCAATTCTACTGCGGACAGAACAAAAACAATTTTCAGCAGAGGCGGGATTAATACTGCAGACACGTCTTTGTAAAATGGCAGGGCATCAGAGCAAATCCACACAAACACAGGCAGGAGATGCAGACTCCAAACAGAAGCCACCCCAACCAAGAATCAAACCAGAAAACCTATAGCTGTGAGGCAACAATACTACCACCGCACCATCAATTATGCAAGGAATTAAACATTCAGAAACCTGAAGTCTGAAATTCAAATGCCTGTCAATTTTACTGCGGACAGAACAAAACCAATTTTCAGCAGGGATTAAAACTGCAGACACGTCTTTGTAAAATGGCAGGGCACCAGAGCAAATCCACACAAACACATGGAGGAGATGCAGACTCCACACAGAAGCCACCCCAACCAAGAATCAAACCAGAAAACCTATAGCTGTGAGGCAACAATACTACCACTGCACCATCAAATCTGCAAGGAATCAAACATTCAGAAACCTGAAGTCTGAAATTCAAATGCCTGTCAATTTTACTGCGGACAGAACAAAAACAATTTTCAGCAGAGATGCAGGGATTAATACTGCAGACACGTCTTTGCAAAATGGCAGGGCACCAGAGCAAATCCACACAAATACAGGGAGGAGATGCAGACAGAAGCCACCCCAACCAAGAATCAAACCAGAAAACCTATAGTTGTGAGGTAACAATACTATCACTGCACCATCAATTATACAAGGAATTAAACATTCAGAAACCTGAAGTCTGAAATTCAAATGCCTGTCAATTTTACTGGGACAGAACAAAAACAATTTTCAGCAGAGGGATTAAAACTGCAGACACATCTTTGTAAAATGGCAGGGCACCAGAGCAAATCCACACAAACACAGGCAGGAGATGCAGACTCCAAACAGAAGCCACCCCAACCAAGAATCAAACCAGAAAACCTATAGCTGTGAGGCAACAATACTACCACCGCACCATCAATTATGCAAGGAATTAAACATTCAGAAACCTGAAGTCTGAAATTCAAATGCCTGTCAATTTTACTGCGGACAGAACAAAACCAATTTTCAGCAGGGATTAAAACTGCAGACACGTCTTTGTAAAATGGCAGGGCACCAGAGCAAATCCACACAAACACATGGAGGAGATGCAGACTCCACACAGAAGCCACCCCAACCAAGAATCAAACCAGAAAACCTATAGCTGTGAGGCAACAATACTACCACTGCACCATCAAATCTGCAAGGAATTAAACATTCAGAAACCTGAAGTCTGAAATTCAAATGCCTGTCAAATTTACTGGACAGAACAAAACAATTTTCAGCAGAGAGGGATTAAAACTGCAGACACATCTTTGTAAAATGGCAGGGCACCAGAGCAAATCCACACAAACACAGGCAGGAGATGCAGACTCCACACAGAAGCCACCCCAACCAAGAATCAAACCAGAAAACCTATAGCTGTGAGGCAACAATACTACCACTGCACCATCAAATCTGCAAGGAATTAAACATTCAGAAACCTGAAGTCTGAAATTCAAATGCCTGTCAAATTTACTGCGGACAGAACAAAACAATTTTCAGCAGAGACGCAGGGATTAAAACTGCAGACACATCTTTGTAAAATGGCAGGGCACCAGAGCAAATCCACACAAACACAGGCAGGAGATGCAGACTCCACACAGAAGCCACCCCAACCAAGAATCAAACCAGAAAACCTATAGCTGTGAGGCAACAATACTACCACTGCACCATCAAATCTGCAAGGAATTAAACATTCAGAAACCTGAAGTCTGAAATTCAAATGCCTGTCAAATTTACTGCGGACAGAACAAAAACAATTTTCAGCAGAGGGATTAAAACTGCAGACACATCTTTGTAAAATGGCAGGGCACCAGAGCAAATCCACACAAACACAGGCAGGAGATGCAGACTCCACACAGAAGCCACCCCAACCAAGAATCAAACCAGAAAACCTATAGCTGTGAGGCAACAATACTACCACTGCACCATCAAATCTGCAAGGAATTAAACATTCAGAAACCTGAAGTCTGAAATTCAAATGCCTGTCAAATTTACTGGACAGAACAAAAACAATTTTCAGCAGAGGCAGGGATTAAAACTGCAGACACATCTTTGTAAAATGGCAGGGCACCAGAGCAAATCCACACAAACACAGGCAGGAGATGCAGACTCCACACAGAAGCCACCCCAACCAAGAATCAAACCAGAAAACCTATAGCTGTGAGGCAACAATACTACCACTGCACCATCAAATACGCAGGGAATTAAACATTCAGAAACCCTTAAGTCTGAAATTCAAATGCCTATCAATTTTATTTAACATTTTTTAATCAGGACAGTCTGACTTGGAACAAATAAACAAATTTTCAGCGGAGGCCCAGGAAGAAATAATGCAGACATGTCTTTGTAACATGGGAGGGCACAAAAGCAAACCCACACAAACACAGGGAGAAGATACAGACCCCACAAAGAAGGAACCCCAGCCAAGAATCAAACCCAAGAACCTGCAGCTGTGAGGCAACAATGCTACTACTACACCATCAAATATCAAGCATTACAACATTTACAAACCACAGATATTATGAGGAACAGATCAGATCAAATATGAGGTAAAAATCTGAAATTTTTACAAATGGTGGTGGGTAGGGAACTCAAGTCTTTAACACCTGCATACAGGGTACAGGGTTCAAGCCTGAGGCATTCCCTACCACACCACCATAAGCACCTGGGGCATTTTCACACACACACACACACACACACACACACACACACACACACACACACACACACACACACACACACACACACACACACACACACACCAGTAAAGCACAAGCACCATACACAAACTCCAGTAAAGCACAAGCACCATACACAAACTCCAGTAAAGCACAAGCACCATACACAAACTCCAGTAAAGCACAAGCACCATACACAAACTCCAGTAAAGCACAAGCACCATACACAAACTCCAGTAAAGCACAAGCACCATACACAAACTCCAGTAAAGCACAAGCACCATACACAAACTCCAGTAAAGCACAAGCACCATACACAAAGAAAAATAAACATTGTAAATTGAAAGGCACCTTACCTGAATCCTGAATGAATACATCCAGAGTTAACGTCCGTGCAATCCATACATCCTTCCGCAATACTGAAGACCCGAGATCCACATGCTCCTTCCGGCGAGATCCCTGAGGCACTGTCGAGTCCCTGCTGCTCCTCTTGCAGTCGGATCGTCCCATAATCCTGGCGGGTCTGTGCACTGTAAAGTGCACAGGCGCTCCTTGTGTCCCCTATGGGGGCGGCGGACCTACCTGAGCATGCGCATAGACCGATAAGCCGGGACTCGGTCTATGCGCATGCTTGAAGTCCCATGAATTTTAAAAAATTTTTTATTTTTTCATTTCTTTTTCTTTCTTTTTTTCTTTTTGAGGGGGCTGCAGTCCGGCAGCCCTATGCCACGAGCCGCCCCTGGCTAAATCGCCCCTTCTACTTGGCACAAATGTCATACCTTTGGAAAGTAAATTAGCATGCTCCATCAAGGTTTTACTTGAATAATTAGATTTTAAAATCACCAAAACTATTAATTTCAACAGGTACAAGCATTTTCTTGTCCATTAAATCCATTAAAATATCTAAATCTTCACTGTCATTAAAAAAATAATTTTCTTCACCTTGCAAATTGCCATTAATGCAATTATTCACCTCCTGACAAAATTCGGCATCGGTGTGAATAGACCACTGTCCAAAAACATCACCCATAACATTCATGTCTAACCCAGAGATACCAGTACTCACATTACCAAGCTCAATTAACGCTTGGGTGATCAGCTGTTCCTATAAAAGTTCTTCCCCTTCTGGTTCTTCATTCTCTGTTTTTTTGGTCTTGTACCCTGCCAATAATAATCCCTTTGAACTTTCCCTGAAAAATGCACCTGCTGATGTTCCCTTTCTTTAATATGCTCAGAGCGTCGCAAATCTCCACCATTTTGCTTTTGCCATCCTGTTTCCTGTTCGGTAAATCTTCTTGGGCTTGACGTCATCTCCCGTCGATTTTGCTCCTCATTGATTCCTGGTTTATCGTTACATGGCACCCAGCAGAAAAGGGATATACAAAGCCTTTCTGATGCTCAATGTCTCTCTTAATTTTGTTGTACTTTCTTAAAAAAGTAATTGCACAAATTCTCAGCTTTGCTGTACACGTTTGATAAATTTGTTTGGAAGTGCTCGAATAGCAAATCCTTTCTAATGAACTTCTCATTGCCCTCCAAGGTCTTGGACAGACCTTCTAATGCATGGGTGTTACATTTTATTATTTTCATTACATCCATGCCCGAACAACTGGTGCAATTCAGTCAACATGTCAGCATCATACTCCGCTCCATTCGGATATCACCATATACGCAGGCCCCGTGGAACCTACTGAAGCTCAATGTTTCTTTCTAAATATGAGTTTTCAAGCTGGAGTTTTTGAATTTTACAAGGTCATTTTCATACTTAGCAAGCTGGTCAGCCAAAGAAGGAGTTTGTTGTCCCCCACTCACAAAAGATGAAGCCATTGATTTTCCAACGCACTGGGCCACTATCAATAAGAGTATGGTGCTGCATTTTTATTCCTATTTTCACCATTATTTTGTAGCATTACATCCTGTCCCTGCGAGCCTCGAGAAACTTGTGTCAATGGTAGCCCTAAGCTACCAAAAATATTAAAACTCTGTTTATCTACAATATATTTAATCTGGGTGGTATGAAGAGCCAGCTGCTGATTGATTTGCTGTAATAACTGCATAACATCACTATTGTCTCTGGATCCTTCCACGGTTCGCAGAGTATGGAACACCAAACCAAGTAACCAAACACACCAAACACAGGAAACTGCCAAGAACGATACAAAACTCCTACTCCACAACCACTGTAGGTATCCAAACACTATTTGCTTCACAAAATACAAATTGAGTGCTTTCTTCCCACAATCGGGTCTTCCTCAGAACATTTAAAAAAAACAAACAGCATGCTCTTAAATACCCACGAACAACCACCCCACCCATTTCAATTAAACAATTAACATAATGAACATAATACTTAAAGCAGTCCACTCAAACACATACAAATTCATACAGAAAAAATATATATATAAAATAAAGCAAAATGATGTGAAAGAATAATATAAAAAAAATATATTTTATATATTTTTTTTGTAACTGTTTCAGATGTAATTATTTCTCCTTCTAGGGGACTGAAAAACAGCATTAATGGCCACTTGAATATTAAACTGCAATAAATATATATCCTTATAATTTCAATAAATTATTTTTTCATATCATTTTACTTTATTTTATATATAGTTTTTTTCTATATGAATTTGTTGTATGTGTTTTTTTTGAGTGGACTGCTTTAAGTATTATGTTCATTATGTTAATTGTTTAATTGAAATGGGTGGGGTGGTTGTTCATGGGTAATTGTTTAATTGAAATGGGTGGGGTGGTTGTTCATGGGTATTTAAGAGCATGCTGTTTGTTTTTTTAAATGTTCTGAGGCATGCTTGTGGGAAGAAAGCGTTCAACTTGTATTTTGTGAAGCAAATAAAGTGTCTGGATACCTTCAGTGGTTGTGGAGTAGGATTTTTGTATCATTCTTGGCAGTTTCCTGTGTTTGGTTAATAGGCATATGTACATTAACAGAAAAGATAACAGAATACTAACATTTATAAATTTACATGCATTACACATTACATATGCATTTTTTTCTTTACAACTCTCATTTAGTTCAACATTATATCAATTACAAAACTTCATGCCTTCTCTTAAACCTCACTCCTCCTGAACAATACTTTGCATGTACTGTTCCCACAAATTCCATAGGTTAATGGGCAAGTACCAGGTGAACTGCCCTTGTGGGCCATTTTAGGCCAAGCTAGTTTCCTTTTTTGAGCTCAAAATAACCTCTCCCCTTTGGTTATGGACTGGCCTTGCACATCCCAAGGTTGATAATTACACATAACCCAATGAGAATAACTGGCATCTCCTACCACAGATAATTTGAAGGTAGCCACACATGGGATTAAAGCACTTAAGAGCTGCCTCTGTCCATTAGTAGTAGAGGGAGCAGTCCTACTGTAAATTCGCTGTTTCCCATCCACATATCTAAGATACGCTTGAACATGGACAAGGATGAACTTTTTTTCATGTGGATGGGGAGTCTGCTCCATTGCAGCTGTATCCCTTCCCAAGTAAAAGATGCTGCTGTTGCAGAAGTTTAAATCCATAGACAGTATTTCTGATGCTATCTCTGTTTTGCTAATGTGCAGTAAATCCATTAGTAATTATCATACCTCTCAACCTCTTACAACAAGAAATCTGAACAAAGCTATAAACAAAAGTGGGACAAAGGCCTCAAAATAGGGACAATTTTTAAAATATTGCTCTTACAACTTTAGAAAGTTGATATGGTGGAGTGGTGCAGTGGTTAGCATTGTTGCCTCACAGGAAGAGGTTCTCTGGTTCGATTCTCGGCTGGGGAGCCTTCTGTGCAGAGTCTGCATGTCCTCCCTGCATTTGTGTTGGTTTCGTCTAGGTGCTCCGGTTTCTTCCCACATCACAAAGACCTGCATTGGGAGCTTTTCTCCCCAAGCCTCTGCTGAAAATTGTCTCGTTCCAAGTTGGACTTTCCCAGTAAACGCACGTTAAATAGACAGAATAACAGGTTTTGCATTAGCATGAATTTTCTGAAGGGTATGAGGTCTGAAACTCAAATGTCTGTCAATATTTTCTAACTTCAGTCTTAATGATTTGCCACTGATTTGCCAGTAAACCAAAATTTTATGAATGGACCAAAAATATGAGGCAAAAATCTGGACATTCTATGAAAATCTGTACAGTTGAGAGGTATGGTAATGAGTCAAAGAAAGCATTATATGCCAGACACAGGTCACCTATTAGCAGTCTGTAGAATACAGAGTAGAGATAGGGCTTTGAATCAAGTTCATGTAGGACATGTTTAGGTCTTGTATTCTTTTAGTTATGTATCTCTGTGGACATTCCAATTGCTGCATGCGTCTGGAGAGATACATGCCAGTGGGGGCATTAAACTTAATGCCTGGTCAAATGACGGCCGAGTAAGAGAGGACAACGACATCCCCAGATTTAGACACAATCTCTGTTTACAAGTTGTGCAACATAGGACTTTCTTACAATAACTGACACATGTTGGCCAAAAGTTAGGTCACTGTCTACACAAGCTCCCAGATCCCGAACTGGGTCAGCTATAAGGGGCGTATTTGTCAACATAGCAGTTTCCTGGGAAGACAACTTCACAAATGATACATTTTCGACATTTAGTTTCAGTCCATGATTTTGGAAACAGTTCTTTAATTGGAACAGAGCTTCCTGCAGGATGGGTAAATAACACGGGGATTCAAAGACTGCTCCTAGCTTGCAGTCATCTTCAAACAGTCACCAGAGCCCCTGGTATTGGCTTTTACTTCAGAAAGTAAATGCCAAACAGGAAACATCCCAGCATAGAACCCCTGGGGGACTTGATGGTGACTGGTCTCTTTGGGGAGGTAAAATCCCCTGTTTTGATTATCCATGTCTTATCTGCTTGCCAGCTGGCAATCCAACAGGTGATGTAAGGGCTTATTCCCATTTTACTCATCTTTTCTACTATGCCTGAGTGGGGAACTGTGTCAAAAGCTTTGGCCAGGTCACGGTATGTGGTGTGCACCATTTTGCCTTCATTCATTGCTTTTCAAAAAAAATCCACCAGTGTGAGTAATCATGATCTGCCCTTGACGAATCCAAACAGACTGGTCCAGTGTTCTGAGGTTCCCTATGTCCTGATTGATTAATCCCATGATACATCTTTCCATGGTTTTGTACGAGGACAGTCAGCCCTATGGGTCTGTAATTGTCTGGATCTATGGAAGGTCCTCCTTTATTTAGGGGAAAGACTGCAGCTGTTCTTCATTCGCTTGGTACAAGACCTGTACGTAGGCTGAGATTGAACAGTATTGTTCGGGGTGTGGCTAATCATGCTTCGTGCTACTTATGATGCATCCATGGATATAGTCGGGGCACATCGATGCAGTATTTTTAGCTTTTGATGGCACTTTTAGGACTGTCAAGTGATAGCTGGAGGTGAACCAGCTTTAGGTATGGCTTAAGGGAAAAAACAGAGGGGAGAGGTAACGTTAAAGCTAAATTTATAGATTTGTAGATTGTTACTAGGCTAATGACTCAAGGAGCCCTTCTAAGCCTAGCCAAGTTTTCCTAAAACAATGACATACTATATCCAAACAGGACACTGATGGCCGGGTATTTGTAAGCTACCTCTGTCCATAAGGGACATGGCTGCCAGTCGCGATGTAAATTTCCTCTTCCCCATTCAATGGTTTAAGTTTCACTTAGAGTAATAGACAAACTCAGCTTTACATAGAAAGGACCATAGTTCCATAGGACCACCATTACTGTACAAGCACAGAGATTCCTGGACATGGTCAGTTCAAATGCCCTGGAAAAATTACTCAGAGTACTCCCTATGGAATAACATTTGGGATCTTGTCCTTACTAATATGGGAGTGTCTTGCAGAATCCTTTGCACATCTTCATTGCTTGTAAGGTCTGTCCATAAAGCAGTCTCCTTCAAAATAAAACTGAAACCAGAGATCAGTTCTACCCAAGGTACCTTTAAAAATCTTTTCTAAGACAAAACATCCTACTCCTAAGTGATACATTGGCAAGTTTCAAATCTCCACTAAACCCAGGTAACTCCACTGAGTATAAAGAAATGTACACCACCACACAAAATGCATGCATACAGTCGCAACTGTACCCCACAGGAACAAGTGCAGGGCAAACCCCAGCAACAAACCCACATGGTGGATCATCATCAATAAGATTTACAATAAAAGAAAGAATTCTGACCAAAAGCAAGAGTAATTCTGAGAATATTAGATCCCTTGTCACTTAAACAACTCTGGGGCTTGATAAAATCCACCAAAATCAAGTTTTGTGGCTAAAATAGCTACCAAATACAACCACAAAGCATTTTTTAGTCATGTTTGTAATCTCAAAAGCACAATGCATCAGTTGGCTGAGCTGATTGTGAATGATTTTACCTACATTGAGGCTGAAGAAATAAGCAAACCTACCAGCTATATTAAAAACAACCTCGCATCAGACTACCTAAAGTGCATGATCCAATGGAACTCATATGTGCAACTCACTATAAACCTATAGGTCCCATCCATATTCCAGTAAACCCATAGTACCTTTCTCAATGTATGAGAGTCTCTCACCTTTCAACCCAATACAATCTTCATAGGGATCTCAACTTCCCCTCTACAGAGTGGGATTTCCTACACCACGTCTAATGCACAAGCCTAGCGATTCTTAAACTTCATTAATACCAGCATCCTGAACAGTTGGTCCAATTACCTACCAGGGGTACAAACATCCTTGGCCTAGTACTCACAAACATGAGGGAGGATTGCTCCTCACTCAGTGTGATGCCCTTGCTCATCAGATCTGGCCATAAGGCAGTATTTGCTTGAATAGAAGTTATGTACTTACCACAAATCAGTATCTGTGTTGTCCAATGTCATTATGCATCACAAATGGGTCTTCAGATCCTTCCTCGGTTCCAAGCCGGCCATTTCTTAGACATATGATCCAGCTTGGATCATATATATAAGAAATAGCTGGCTTGGATCAGAAGACCCATTTATGATGCATAATGAAATGGACATCAGATATAAAAATTAAATCGGGGACCCAGTGAAACTAAAAACCTTTATGAAACTATTCCAAGGCTAACCTCTCTCTATGAAGCGACATCTTGGCCAACTTCCAAGCTG
This sequence comes from Protopterus annectens, assembly GCF_019279795.1. Lineage (NCBI taxonomy): Eukaryota > Metazoa > Chordata > Ceratodontiformes > Protopteridae > Protopterus > Protopterus annectens. Next base: position 528,768,409 of record NC_056746.1, read on the forward strand.
TACAGTGCATGCTCTGCCCTCTGGTATTAAGACGACAAACTAAAAAGATAAGCCACCCTGGCAGAATCAAATTATCAATTGGTTACACAAGAGACAAAAAAATCTTGGCCAAATGTGGGTGGAACAAAGCCCAACATACTAAAACCCTCCTTACCAATCTAAACAAGTAGCTAAGAGGGTTAACATTTAAAAGGCTAAATGTAAAGACAAAAATAGCTTCTCAGACAAAGGACAACCATAAAGCTTTCTACAGCTATGTGCATAACTCAAGAGAAATATGCAACTAAGCATCAAAATTCTTGTAAATGGCATCATCCACACATGACAGCAACCATGAAGCAGTGGCAAACCACTTTGCAGTTAACCTACAACAAAGGACAAATTATTATTTCAGAGATAAAAATCCAAAGGGAGGTAAATTCCAGGGTGACTGTCACCGCTCCCAGGCTGTTAATTTGTTGCTTGGTGTCAAGGGATGTTGTGGGTGTTGCTTTAGATGAGTTGGCCGATATGATCATTCTCTCAGTTGGCCCCTCATTGTTGGCATTCTCATTGCAATCCTTTATTAGTAGAGACATTGCCTCCAGGCCAGGTAAAAATGTTACTGGCCTTAAAGTCCATATAAATCACATTGTATCTTCCTCATTTTAAGTTCTGCAATCTCGTCTCGTAGGTTTCAGAGGGAAAAGGTGCTCAGCACAAACTCTGCCAGACGTCAGACTCATCCAGTGGAAGAGATACCCCTGAGTTATGAGTACAACAGTGACCCATAAAGAACATCAAAGAATGATCATCAGGAATGCTGTCTAGAAGAATGGCTAATCACAATACAGACATTAAAAGGAAGTCATATGACTGTTGGCTTTAAAACAAGCCAATTGTCTACATTAAATTTATTTTCAGTGCACATACTGTACTTGCCCTTGTCTTGTGACTTGGGTCATGACTGAAAATGGTCTGAGAAGGACTGGCAGTTCCACAAGCCCATTAACAAATAAATTAAGCTTTCTTTAATTACCATCTCACACTGAACTTGTATCCTGCAACAAAAGTGGAGAAGGTATTCTCAAACAGTACTGAACAGTAACAATCTAGGAATCTGAAAATAAACTTCTCAAATTAGTGGCACCATAACTAGGTATCTACTCTGTACTGCAAAACTGAAACACTATGCTTCGCAAATGTACGAGATGAATGTCAAAATACTACCCCCTATTTTAGAAATACTGGTCCTAAAAACTGATCTGTTGCTATCAGACTGTTATGCGATGCCTTGAGGCACCTAATTTGGTGCAATTTGCTAAGGAGTAATCTGAACGCATAGAGAGGAAAAGACAAGTTATACTACTGCAAGTTAGGATGTACCATGACTCTTCAATGCTCTGTTAGTTGTAATTTGCTATTCCCTGCAAGCATGTTGCCAAGTGATGAGTATAACCACTAAAAAATAAAATAAATGACAAGCAACTTTAAAAATGCATCACACTGTTCACCCTGAAAGATGAAACAAACAGGAGATGAACTGTAGATAATCAACTTGGTCCTTGCACAGTTGTACCATTCTGCAAATGGTCCCTACCCGATCTTCAATATTGCACATCTCTGTATCCATGTTTAAATGTATTATTTCCCATACAGTGATTTAGTCTGCTTTTAAACATAGTTAATGCGTTTGACTGCTCAACTTTTAACTACAACTTATTTCACAGTCTTTTAAAATGAAAAGGAACACAATAAAAGCCGGCCAGAAAAAAATAGTGCTATTTATTGTAAATCACACTTTCAGCTAGGACGATGCCTAGCCTTCCTCAGACAAACAGCTGAAATGCTGTGAACAGTTCCTTTTTATCTGCACAAATTAATGATTTCATCAATTAAAGTGGTTAGTTACCCTAACAATACACTAGCACAGCCTACTATTGGAAAGTAAAATAAAATAAAATATATTAACAATTCAGAAGATAAAAAACATGTACAAAAAGTGTCTAGTTTTATACTGAAAAACAGGTTTTATATGTAGATACAAAAACATGCATTAATATAAATAATCCAAGCGAAAATATTGTTTTGCATTGCATTGTCAAAGTAGTGTTTAACTATTAATTTTAAACGTATATGACATCTGTTGGAGAACCAATAAATATTTAATTTTTAATTTTTATGATATAGATATATTGTCTTAACCAGAGTATATAAACACATTTTCGTTTGGGTTATTTATATTAATACAGGTTTTTGTATCTACATATAAAACCTGTTTTTCAGTATAAAACTAGACACTTTTTGTACTTGTTTTTTATCTTCTGAATTGTTAATAAATTCTATTTTAATTTAATTTCCAATAGTAGGCTGTGCTAGTGTATTGTTAGGGTAACTAACCACTTTCATTGATGAGATCATTAATTTGTGCAGATAAAAAGGAACTGTTCACAGCATTTCAGCTGTTTGTCTGAGGAAGGCTAGGCATCGTACTAGCTAAAAGTGTGATTTACAATAAATAGCACTAATTTTTTCTGGCCGGCTTTTATTGTGTTCCTTTTCGTTTTAAAAGTCCGTTGTTTCTTGTTGACCGTTGTTTGTAGTTCGTTATTATGGCGAATGGAACCGAAGTGGCCTCACAAAGTTTATTTTCCTTAAATGGAAACAGCCAAGAAGGGAATAACAATTCGATTGGGAATCTCACCGCCCTTGTTCAGGTTCTCCTAGGGCGAGTGGATTCTCTTACACAGAAGTTTGAATCTTCTGGGATTTTAAAATTATCGCAAACAAACTGCATTAGTGAGACGTAATGAAAATGGTAATACAAACACTAACTGCCTCAACGGAACTAATGGTGACAACAGTAATGAACTCCACAGTCATGAAATTCATGGATTGAATTTTCCTAATGAAGGTAACACTGTCAATAATAATTCGGGCAATGGTTTGTTGCAGATTGCTGACTTTCCTAATTGTAATAACAGACAGTCGGTAGTAGGGGGTCCTTCTGAGCATGAAACTAGAATGTCAGAAGACGCAATTCCTACCATGGAATCTTTTCTGAATGACCAAAACATTTTCAATAACCTGAACTCTCAAACCGTGCCTTCCAACAACTTAAACAGATTGAGAATGTCCTTTCCACACACATTAATGACTTTGATATCAAGTTATTTAAATGCAGAAAACTTCAGCTGGAAGTGTCATATTTACAGGAATGTATTTACAAAAAAGTCATTCCTAAAGGGCTACGTCAGTGGAGATATCCAGCAGGACTAATTGAAAACTCAACATTTCATCAGGAACTTTTAGAACTGTTCGACCGACAGGGGCATGAGTTTTTGTTAGCTCTGATAAATTTTTATAACAAAGACATTGCTACTCTTAAAACAGAATTAGGGACATTAGAACATACCATTAAAACACACGTTGATTTTGCAAGATACAAATATGAGTATTGCAGGATTTTTACAAGCACTGAAGCAACGATGAGCAAATTGCTCATCACTAAGAAGAAGAAATTAAATAGATACATTAATGATTATGCTAACAAAAGAGCATATCCTAGACCCCCACTTTATCTTCAAAAAAACCTAATTGGTGATTCTGATGTAAACACTGACAGTGAAGATGAAACACCAGGTTTTAACCAAAACCAAAATAATAACAGCTTTGTGAATGTGGAAGGACATGGTCAACCACTAAGGAGAAGCGAGAGACTCTTAACCAACAGTAATAACCAGCGAGGCAACAAAGGGCCCATGCAAAATAATGAAAGGGAACAACCCAACACCTTAAATAGACAACAAGATCAGAACCAACAGGGTTTTCGGGCTCGTCTCAATACCCGACAGAACAACCGGCAGTCCAACCGCAATTATCAACAACCGAGGAACAAGAGAAGGCGACGGAGGAGACGGTCCCCATCACAGTTATAGAACAGACGCCTTCTTTCCATTTGAGTAGTGAAGGCGACTTTATTATATATAACTACACTTCTTTGGATGTTCAACAGGACACGGTTGACTTTTTATCAAAGGGGCTGTCCTTCGTTCCTGCGAAGTCCTTTGATATTACTAGAACTTTAATGGACTTAAAATTGTTCACCCGTAAACTTAATCTTCAATTATTGATGGGCCCTTTGCCCAGTATGATTAAAACCTTAAGAGTCTCTAGTGTGTTTAATCCCCCATTACATCCAGGTTTAAGCACCTTTGAGAAAATGTGTGAAATTGATTTTTGGGCCATTAAAGAAAAGCGTATACACACGTTCCGTCCAGTTCAATCTAATGCATCTGTGATGGAACATGGATTTATCCAACTACTTAAAGACTGTAACACAAGAGTCATGAAACCCGACAAGAGGGGAGGCTTGGTGTTTATGGATCACTGTCTATATGTAGATAAATTGATGGAACACCTAAATACTCCCAATTACATTCAGGTAACTATTAATGAGATCAACATAGCTTATAAGAAAATTAGGTCAACTTTGGAGGATTTATTCTTGGAGGGTTCCATAGACATTGACCTCCATCAGTATTTAAACATGATAGCTCCTAAAATACCTGTATTTGGTTGTCCGAAGATTTACATGGACATGAAACCCCCCCCTTTTAGACCAATAGTTGATGGCCGTGGCTCAATTACATATGCATGTGCAAAATATGTTGACAATTTGTTGAAGCCATTTATTGAAAATGAACCACAGATTTGCAAAGACTCGTGGAGTTTTCTTACCCATATTAATTCCTATTCCTTGGAACACCAACCTGATGTCTACTTTTTAACTATAGATGTTAAAGACCTATACACGGTGATTCCTCAGGATTTAGGCATACAATGGGTAAGGGAATTTTTGCATAGTAAAAAAGCAAATGACAACATTTACTTAATTGAGACTGTGCTTGAAATAGTTCTAACGAACAATTTCATGATGTTTGAAGGTAGTTTTTACCTGCAAAAATCTGGTGTGGCCATGGGTTCCCCATGTGGCGCTAGTTTCGCCAATGCCACTATGGCCTACTGGGAAAACAACTGGTTGTTTAAGGACCAATTATTTCAAAACAATGTCACCTGGTATACTAGATACCAAGATGACATGTTTTGTATTTGGAATGGAGAGTTGTCTACTATACCAACTTTTATTGACAACATTAGTAAGACCACAAGTTTACTGAAATTTACCTACAACATAGGTGTAACTGCAATCAATTATTTGGACATCTGGTTGGTCAATGATACAAACAATAGTAGATACAAAAGTTCTATATACAGGAAACAAACTTATTCAAATAGTTTCCTTCATTTTTCTAGTAACCACCCTTATCAACAAAAGAGAGCGGTTGTCAAAGAGCAGATGGTGAGGGCTGCCCGCATGATTTCGGATGACACAGACTGAGTCTGAATGTGACCATTTTTGTGGCATGTTCACTAAAAGAGGTTATCCGAGAGCATTAACCAATAACATAAAAAATGAAGTGGTCTTTAAGCGTTATGCTGGTCATTTTATTCCTTTATTAAAGGGACAGGTTTGTGTGTCATCTTGTTCAGATTTAAATGCACAAGCTAGGTCACCTGACGAACCTTTAGACAAAAATGCTGGTTGTGCAAGTTATCAAACCAGTTTTCTGTACACTTTTTCCTTGGATTTTTGGTCCACTAGAGAGATATTAAATAAAAACTGGGACCTCATTAAGAATGATGATCCAAAATTCTAGATAGTGTATTCCAGTCCCAGAATAACATATAGATGTGGCCATAATCTTAAGGCCCTTCTAGAAAGTAAGAGCAATAGTAAGATTTTTACTGGGAGAATTAATGGAATGTTTAAATGTGGCTCATGTTCACAATGTAAACACACTTTTGTGGGTAATCAGGTGCTCATGAACCACAAAACATATAAAATAACTGGAAAATACAACTGTGAAACTAAAGGTGCGACTTATGCTGCATTATGCAACTCCTGCTACGCTTTTTATATCGGGAAGACCGAGCGACGTTTTAGACAACGAATATATGAATATTGTTATGCAATAAACAAAAAAGATTTTAACAACGCTCTAGCTAAACATTGCTCTGAATTCCCTGGTCACACCTTTAAGTTTACAGTATTACAACAGAGGACTGAAAATACTAGAGCGGGACCTTGGCAAATTTTTCTCGAAAAAGATGAATTAAAATGGCAAATCAGAACAAGGGCTCACATGCTTCCAAGGATAAACGACAGTGTATCCATTAAAAGCCTGCTGAAGCTTTTAACTTTGGATAGATAACAGCATAACATAACAGAATTATTAAAAGCTCACAATACGGTAGTATGACCAGGCTTTTCAGGTGAGGCATTGTCAAAATAGTGTTTAACTATTAATTTTAAACGTATATGACATCTGTTGGAGAACCAATAAATATTTAATTTTTAATTTTTATGATATAGATTTATCGTCTTAACCAGAGTATATATACACATTTTCGTTTGGGTTATTTATATTAATACAGGTTTTTGTATCTACATATAAAACATGTTTTTCAGTATAAAACTAGACACTTTTTGTACTTGTTTTTTATCTTCTGAATTGTTAATATATTCTATTTTAATTTACTTTCCAATAGTAGACTGTGCTAGTGTATTGTTAGGGTAACTAACCACTTTAATTAATTGATGAGATCATTAATTTGTGCAGATAAAATGGAACTGTTCACAGCGTTTCAGCTGTTTGTCTGAGGAAGGCTAGGCATCGTCCTAGCTGAAAGTGTGATTTACAATAAATAGCACTAATTTTTTCTGGCCGGCTTTTATTGTGTTCCTTTTCGTTTTAAAAGTCCGTTGTTTCTTGTTGACCGTTGTTTGTAGTTCGTTATTTCACAGTCTTGTAATTTGCTGTGTTTGATTAATCAAGTGCTGCAATGCATTTTTCCAGGGGATGGCGTACCTTTGAGTCTATATTTACTTGCATGTTTTTTTTTTTTTCAATAAAAAGCTTCATAAATTTTTTATTAAACCATGACCTAAACAAATTTAATATTCCCTACCATGACATTACCCTTGGGGTAATGCATTACGTCCATGCACTTTAATGGAGCACCTTCACTCAAGCACCTATTAAAAGTCTGTGGACACAATTAATGTTTTTACTACATGGACGTCACCAAAGTCAAAGTATATGTATGAAAAAACATTTTTTTTTAAAGTGTTTCTCTCATCTGAAGTGAAGTTTAAAAATAAAGTTTCCCAATGGTCAGAAGCACTGTCAGGCAGTTTTTTGCACCGCACGTCACTGTAAAAAAAAAAAAAAAAAAAAAAAAAGAAAACACTTAAAAACAGATAAGCAACTAACAAAAAAAAAATGCTACTTCATTTTTGTATATCTGTTTAAAGTCACATTTGCCTTCAGGTTTCAGAACTGGAGATGTTTAGGATGCAGAATAACCAGTCTCCAGTGGTGTTGGAATGCAACTTGTTTCTTGATAAGCTGTGCCAAACTGCAACAATGTGGGAATTGCTGTGCAGTTGAGCTTGACCTTTTGAAAATTGCTACAGCATTTTTAATATCAAATAAAAGGTGAATGAGATGTTAAAAATGTGCACTGGCTGTAGGAATGAACAACCAGAAGAAATGAATATGAAGGAATGCAGACAGCCTGGCTATCTAACAAACAAGGATGGTGGGATAGCTTCAGAAATAAAATGCAGCAGACATGGGAAATTGCTCTAGCTAAAAGGAGTCAGTTGGGGTCTGAGTATGATTAGAGAAAAGTAAAAGAAGCTTTACCTGGCTATTTTTTCAAAGTGTCAGTTACACTTCCTTGCATAAAAAACATACACTTAATAGGCTTTTTTTATTGGGTACTACGGAGGGAATTTTGTGTTCCGAGTGACTGGGCTCACTTGGAACAATATTACACTAAAGTACATAAAGTGACAGAAAAAGTAGTAAGACTATGAAGATCAGTTTTGCAATAAAAAGGCAAGGAACAGAGGTAGAATGAAATATAAGCTTCAATACTGCACAGTTCAACTTACTGGTTTGGAATGTTAATAGGCTGGTTGACTGGAAGAAACAAGAGAAGATACTGACATTTACAGCAGAAATGAACAATGTTACAGGAAACACATGAATCATAAAAAAAGACAGTTTTCTAAACAAAAAAAGTGCTGCTTTACTAGAAGAGAACAAAGGGTCTTAATATTAATTAAAAAGGATACAGGAATAAAAATTGAGGAATAAATGAAGGACAGACAGGGAAGACTTGCAATGTTGGCAGAGTGCAAAAATTATGCTGGCTGAGATGTATTCCACAAAAACAGTGAGACAAGAAATAAATATTTTGTCACACGTCATACCCTTTTCATCAAGGACGCAAGGTAATAGCAGGAGAATGAAATGCTACAGAAAATAAAGACGTATCCGGAGGGCTAAGATATCAAAGAATACTGGCTGAGGGCAGATACTCCAGGGAGATCAGAAAAGCCTGGGGAAGTAAAAAGAGGGAAAAGGGGCAGAATAGACAACATCCTAAAGGAACAAAGCTTTTTTTTTTTTGTTAGACAATAAACATCTTTGAACACTAAAAGAATGCCTAAAAACGTGAATGACCACAAGCCAGTAATGCAGTTAAGCGTCATCATTCGTTTAATCCCATGAACTTCGTTTCTATGGAATTTGGTCCTAACCTTTTCTAAAGATCCCAGTTCCAGTACTTTTATCTTTGTTACTATATTCACTTCTTCCAGTTCAGTTGGGTGGTTTAGACTTGAATACCATTTTCTAGTAATTGCTTTTGTGGCACCAGAATTAAACTCTGTAAATCCTTACCATGTCTAGGCAATACAGATTCTTTATCACAGCCCAAACATAACTTCCTTAGTGACACCAAATTGTTAACTCAGTATTTATGAGAGCAGTCTGCAGGGAATTGTTAAAGTCTGCCAACTCCTTATACTCCCAAAACACGTTTCCAATGACCCCTTTTATCCCCATCACACCTCCAATATTAGCATCTACTCGAAGAAAAATTCTTTGGAGTCTGCTTGGGGTATAAAAATACCTATGCAAACACTTCCAAGCAAAGATTTTAAATCTTCCACACTTTGGTGCATATATGGGATCCATACATATACTCTTCCATCGTTTATTAATTGCTTAGCCAATCTGAATCCTTTCTAACCTCCGACTGATTCCTATAATTATCATGAAATATTTTATATGCCCTACTAATTATCCCTTTTTTTTGTTTAACAGCAGCTTCTGTTCTAGAGACTACTAGAAACTCTACCAACGCTGGTCTTTTACTTAGGATCCCCCTATCCCTTTCTCTTTGCCTATACTCATGTCAGTCCTTGACAGGGATGGCAATCTGTAGCCTGCAGTCTAAATGTATTCTTGTCCTCTTCCCATTATGTTACCTTTCCTTCCCGGATTATTTGCTTCCAATACCTTGGTTCCTTTGTCAGTTTCTTCAATACATATCTGTCCCCTCTTTACTATTCTCTCTGCCCCTAACTGCAGCCGTCCCTACTGGTAGAATTTCCTTTCTCCATTCTGGTATGGGCTTAGTTTTTAGAATACTTTTTGGTACTTTATAAATATAATATTCTGCATGGTTATTGTCAAAGTCAAAGTAAACTTTGTCGATCAGATATGCACAGCAATGCAAGCTGAACAAAATTACGTTGTTTTTTTCCCCGTGCAAGACTAACAATGAACACGGTTTTAATGATAGTAAGATTAATGCACATACAGTAATTAAAATATTAACAATAAATTACCACAATTGGACAGAAGACAGACATTACACTAGTAAGTATTGCAAGACAGTCTTCACATAGTGATTGCTTAGAATATTGCACTTCATCAGATGTGGTATGATGCATTCTGATGTTCATATTGAACATGTATAGTGTGGTGACTCACTCCTGCCTACTGCACATTTACGATGTAATAGCATAAAGTAAACCAGGCTAACTGTACCAGTTAATGAAGCAGTTTGCAAGCCTGATTACTACAGGTGATACTTCATAGCAAGTGGCACAATGATCTAATTATTCAATATCATGCCTCGCATTCAAGTTCAGCAGCCTTGTGGATGGAGGGAAGAAGCTCCAGTTCAGTCTAGATGTTTTGCAGTATAAGCTGCGATACCGCCTTCCTGAGGAAAGGTGAAAGTACATGCCATGGGCAGGATGAGTAGGATAGTTGATCATATTCCTAGCCCTTCCCACATTCTGAGTCTCGTGCAGATCATCCATGGATGGGAGTGAGGAACAATGACTTTTTCCGCTGTCCTCACCACCCTCAGGAGAGCCTTGTGATCAGATGCTTAGCAGTTCCCATACCAAACTATGTAATTTGAGAGGATACTCTCGATGGTCCCCCTATAGAAAGCTTTGAGGATGGATTGAGGCAGGTTTGCCTTTCTCAGTTTCCATAGGATGCGCAGATGTTTGTGCCTTCTTCACTGTGTGGTTAATATGAGTCGACCGGAACAGGTCAGAGATGTGCACCCCCAGGAACTTGATGTTTTTGACTCTTTCCACTGCCACCTCCTTAATTTCCAGTGGTTTTATCTCCTGAGTCCTCCTGAAACCCACTTTGGTCTTGCTTAAAGGCCAGATTGTTGCTGTCTCACCAGCCTATCAGATACCAGACTTCATCCCTGTAGGCTGTTACCTCACCATTTCTTACAAGAACGATGACAGTGATATCATCCATGAACTTGATGATTTTCTTGGATTCATGCTTGGCCATGCAGTGGTGCATCAACAAGGTTTGCAGCAGAGGACTTAAAGACACAGCCCTGAGACACACCTGTGCTCAATGTAATACTGCTTGAACTGTTATTTCTCACATACTTTTTGGGGTCTGTTGATGAGAAAGTTCAGTATCTAGTTACATAGGGGGTGTTGACGCCCAGCTTTATCAATTTCAATATCAGATTCTGAGGGATGACAGTGTTAAAGGTAGAATTAAAATCAATGAACAGCACTCTAACATAATTCTTATTCTCTAGATGTGCCAAATATTTATTAAGTGCTATAGCTGGTGCATCAGCCATGCAACAGCTAGTTCTATAAGCAAACTGGAATGTATCCAGTGTTGCAGGGAGGCTTGAAGAGATACGATTCTTGATCAACCGTTCAAAAAGTACAGTTGTGTACAATTACCATAAATGCAGATGTTGAGTGTTATTCACTGTTGCAGTCATTACATTTGGGTAATCTGCTGGCAGGTTGCCCTCAGTCGGCCTGAATTCCAAAGTCTTGGGTCCTGCATCGGTTGCTGTCTTCACTTCCATGATGTCAGGTCGTCAGAGGTATAAAACATGCAGCCGACGCCATTTTCTTTAGTTTTTCTTGCCCCCGATGTCAGGTGCCCCCAAAAGGGTAGCAATATTTTTTATTTTTATATATATATATATATATATATATATATATATATATATATATATATATATAAAATGCATGCATCAATATAAATTTACCTTCATCTACAAGCAAATACACCACATAGGTTGTAGAAGATAGAGAAGGAAAGATAAACTTTAGAATGACAGGGGGATGGCGGGAGGGTAACCTGGACTGCAACAGTGAATACACTCTAACATCTACATTTATGGTAAGTGTACACAACTGTACTATGTTCTTCGTGTTTCACTATTGCAGTCATTACATTTGGGTAGAATCCCAAAGCTATGGTTGGGAGGCTGGAGCTAAACAGCATTAGGTGTGGCTATTAGGCCCTGCAGCACTGCAGTGGCAAAGCCTGCCCTGGACTTAGAGTAGAGAGGCAAATGGTAATGCTTTGTAAAGGTGTGAACAGAACTCCAAGTACCAGCCGCTAGAATGTCTTTGGTTGGTACTCCTCTGAGAAAAGCTGCGAAGTAGCTGCAGCTCTGGTAGAATGAGACCCAATGCCCTTGGGCACAGGTTTACCATGGTGTAAGTAGCAGAAACGGATACAGTGGCTTATCCACTTTGAAATTGTCTGCTTTGAAATAGCCTTTCCTTCTGATCCTGCAGCATATGACACTGATATTGCTCAGTTTTTCTTAGAGCTTTAGTCCTGCTCAAGTAGAATCTTTGTGAACATCCAAGGAATGCAGAATCCTCTTCCCTTTGTTCTGCGGATTTGGATAAAAGGTTGGTAGATGAATTGTTTGGTTAAGAGCCACACTGGAAACCATTTTAGGCATAAAAGTAGGATTGGTCCTCAGAGACACCCTGTCTGGGTAAAATATAACAAAAGGCTCTACAGCCATGAGGGCCTGTAGCTCTGAAACTTCTTGCTGAAGTATTTGCTAGTAGCAGAGCTGTCTTCCATGATAAGAACTTTATATCAGCTGTAGCAGCTGGTTCAAATGGAGGAAGGGTGAGCTTTTCCAACACATAACTGAGGTCCCATGCAGGTAGTGGTAATCTTCTAGGAGGCCTTAAATTTTTGGCTCCTCTAAGATACTGCTTTAGTAAAGGATGAGAAAAGATTGGTGGCACTGTATTGTAATGAGCCGAAATGGCAGAGGCATGGATTTCGACTGATGAGAAAGATGGGCCTTTGTCAGGCATCTCAGTTAAGTATTGTAATATCTGAGGAATATGTGGTTCTACTGTATCAGTTCCTTGTGCTTGATTCCAAGCACAGAATCTCTTCCATTTGTCAGCATAAGATTTTCTAGTACTAGGCCTTCTGGCTTCCAAAATGACATCCATCACAGCTTTACTGAGAGATGTCGTTTGTATGATTACATGATTAGCCATGCTGCCAGGTTCAGAGTCTGTAGTTGATTGTGCATGATCTGATTGTTTTGCTGGGACAGTAGTTGTGGTCTTTGAGGCAAGGTCCAAGCTGGGTATTGAGACAAGTTCCTTAGGATTGGGTACCAGTATTGGCGGGGCCAGTCCGGGGAAATTAATATCATCTTTGGCTTCTCTTGTCTGACCTTAAGGAGGACCTTGGGTAGAAAAGGCAGTGGAGAAGAGGCGTAAACTGAAGGATAGGGTGTCCACTTTCCATGCTTGTCTGTGATGAGTCCTTGTGCAGAATCTTTTCAACTGATGATTTTGAGGAGACTGTGTCTTTGTCGCCATCAGTTTGAAGTAAGTAGTCAGTTGCCTTTGTTTGTCTGGCATGAGGTAAGCCATCTGGGCAGTTGTATTCAAGCTTGCAACCAGGACTTTTGAGAGGGTACCAGTTGTGATTTCTTTTTGTTTATTGTGTACCCTAGACATGTTAGAAGCCTTTTCACAAACACCAGGTGTTGAAGAAGAGTGTCCTTGTTCTCTGCTTGAATGAGACAGTCCAAGTAAGGATATATTTGTATACTTCTTGGTCTGCAAAATGCAATTACTGGTGCCAGGCACTCTATAAAGACCCTGGGCGCAGTAGATAAGCCAAAGGGCAGTGCAGAGAATTGGTAATTCATTAAACCAGCCTTGAATCTGAGGTATCTTCTGCACGACTGTCTTATTGGGACATGCAGGTATGCCTCAAGTCTAAAGTCACCAGCCAAGCATTCTTGCCCAGCATGGGCAGAAGCTGCTGCAAAGTCAGCATTTTGAATTTTGGAATGTCCAGGTATATGTTCAAAATCGATAAGTCCAGTACTGGCCGCCAGGCCTTGTCCTTTCTGGGTACCAAGAACAGTCTTGAGTAAAAACCTTGTCCTTTTTCCTGTTCTGGTACTGTCTGAATGGCCCCCACATCCATGAGGGACGTAACCTGTTTCTGTGCCACTGCCCATTGATTTTTGGGCAGATCTGGCCAACCGGTTGCCATTGGCAGAGTGTGGAAATGGAATCTGTTTAGGACCCACTTGTCCTGGGTAATTAACTTCCAATTTTGTGCAAAACGTGCTAATTTTCCCCCCAAGGGTGCTGTCAAAAGTTAAGTGCTTGGTGTAGGCAGAGGGAAGTCATTGGGACTGTTTTCTGTAGGTTTGCGCTTTATCTCCCCCTGATTTGGAGGTAGATGCGCCCCATTGCTTTGACCTGTATGAATCCTTTGCCTGGTATCTGGAACCCTTTGGGCGTCTGGATTTGCCCCTTTGAGCTCGGTCTGACACAGGAAAGGACCAATTTTTTGTAGACCAGTGTCTACTGAATCTTGGTTGCTGCACTTGTAAGAAGTCTTTAAGAGTTTGCATAGACTTAGCTTTGTCTTCCACTTTCTTTAAAACCTCCTCTGCCTTAATACCAAACAAAGGATAATGCTGTAAAGGTGCATCCAGCAATTTAGCTTTAACATGATCACGCAAATTTTGTTCTTTTAACCAGGCATGCCTCCTAATCACAGATCCAGTAACTGCGGCCCTGCAGGAGGCTTCTAAGGAACCAAAACCACATTGCAAAGTATGCTTTCCAACTTGTTCAGCTGCATGCAATAATTCCTGTAATTCTTTATTTTCTGCACATTCTGAAATAATCATTTTCTGTTTCAGCAATCCTATAACATGTTGTTGGAACTTAAGCATGTGAAATTGACAGTTTAAGGCCCTGACTGCCAAGGTTGCAGATGTATAAACCTTTTTTCCCCATCTGTCTAGTGCCCTTGAATCTCTGTCAGAGGGGGAAGGATCTTTTGCTGTTGAGGCCTTAACTCCCTTTGGACCCTGTGAAATAGTTTCAGGGTCAGCAGCAGGGTTTCTAAATAAAAATGTATGCGAGTCAGGGACCCTGTAATATCGGTCAGGCTTACTGGGAGCCGGAGGTAAGGAGTCTGGGGTCAAGCTTGACTCCGAAAACACATCATCCACAATGTCTAAAACAGGGGGAATGACTAAAGGCTTGTGCTGAGGGAGAAGGAAATCCCTGAGCCTTTTTTTTGATTCTGAGAAGTCTCGACTCTCCCAGTGAAAATGCTCCCTCAAAGTGTGCAAGGTTTCTCCAAATGAATAATCCTCTGGAGGAGATGCAGATGGAATAGACTCCTCAGCATCAGAATCCTCATAGGGAGGTATAGATAATTCTTGATCAAAAGAGGAATCAGAAGAAACTGAAACCTGATCTGAAGATTCATAATCAGTGTCTTGCCTAGGCCTCTTACCTGGAGGAGGATGGGTACCCCTGATCAAGGTAATAAGGTCTTCAGCCATTTTGATTATCTGTTTTTTTTAGGCATAGAGGCCTGTGCACGTGGCTCAGGCATCATTTTTTTAGTCTTGGAAGTTGTCTTTGCCTTTGGTTTTGCAGCGGTCGTCGATGTGATATAGAAATGTTGAGGTCTGAATACACCCTCAGAAGCTGGTGCCTGCTCAGCGGCTCCGGACTCATCCGAGGGAGATACATCCATCGGTCCAATACCTTGAGTATCTGGCGGCATGCCAGACATCACATGGGTGTTGGTAGAGGTCTGCAACTCTAAGGTAGCGGGTATCAGGGGCTGCGAAAGCGCCTAGAGTACTGGTGAACTGGCGACTGGCTTAGGAGAAGCTTCATCGTCGGTTTTGGATCTCGACTGCCTCTGTCCTTTTCGTTGTGTTTTTTTATGTACTCTGGTAGTTGGATTGCTATCCAACAACATTTCTGGGTAGTTAAACCCGTTTCCAAAATATTCTGATGCAAAAATATACAGACGCTTAACAGTGCGTTGGTTAAATCTACCACAAAACTGACAGCCAGGCACGCTGTGATCAGGGCCCAGGCAAGGAATACAGTATAAATGGAAATCCTTATGAGGTATTTGCTTCCCACAAGTAATACAATTAACTTTTTCTGACATCAGTAAAAGGCAAGAAAAAAGTTTCCCCAGCGGGGTACTTAGCTTTAGTGAAGACTTCGGTTCTAAAACTCAAACTCGAATATTTCAGTAGTCGGCTGACCAGCACTTGCTAAACGCTTCTGCTTCAGGCACCGCGCTGCAAGAAAGACTAAAGAAAATGGCGTCCGCTGCATGTTTTATACCCCTGACGACCTGACATCATGGAAGAAAAGACAGCAACCGACGCAGGACCCAAGACTTTGGAATTCAGGCCGACTGTGGGCAACCTGCCAGCAGATTACCCAAATGTAATGACTGCAACAGTGAAACACGAAGAACATCACTTCATTACTGTTGATGTAAGAGCAACTGGCCGGTAATCATTTAGGCTCGTCAGGTGAGATGTTTTGGTAATGGAGTGATGGTCATATTTTTGAAGAAACTGGGTGCAATAGGTAGTTACAGGGATGTGTTGAATATATCTGTTGGTACAGTGGACAGTAGGATAAGGTAGCACAATCTCTTACAACCCTTCCCATATTAATCAGGATCAGGTGCCTTTCTTGGGTTTACTCGCCTCAGGGTCTTCAGAACATCAGATGTTCTTAGACATAGAATCGCCTCACCCCGTTTGACAGGGAGCTTATTTGTCACTGTGTTGTCCATATGAAATCTGCTGAAACAGGTGTTTAGATTTGTTCAGAAATTCTGTGTTGTCATCACATGGGGAGGATGCAGGCCTGTAGTCAGTTATGGCTTGAATGCCTTGCCAGAGATGTCTGGTGTCCCTTTTGTCAGAGGAGTATTCCTGAATTTTATGTCCATAGGTCCTCAGCCTCCTTTATACCTCTCTACTTAGATTTGCTCTGTCCGCTCTTAGGTCATCCTTGTCTTTTGATTTAAATGCAGGATTTCGTGCCTTTAGGAGCTCTCATACTTCACTAGATAGCCAGGGTTTCTTGTTAGCGTGCATGGTGATATATTTGATGACTGCTGCATCAACACAATTTGAAATATAGACCATTACAGATTCCGTATACTTCTCCAGGTCAATAGAGGAGTTCTTTACAACTGCATCTCTAAACAATGACCAATTCCATACATTCAAAGCAGTCCTATAGTGCCACGTCTGCTCCCTCAGGCCATATTCTTACTTGTTTGGTTGTAGATTTGCCTCTTCAGCAGTGGTGTGTATGCAGGAAGCAGCATGATAGCCAGATGGTCTGAGTTGCCTAGATATGGATAAGGTACTGCTTTGTAGGCCAGTTTTACACTTGTGTACACCTTATCCAGAGTGTTCACTCCTCTTGTTGCAAAGTTCACATGTTGATGGTAATGGGGTAATACGCATTTCAAGTCAGCTTGATTGAAATCACCTGCAATTATATATGCATCAGGGTTATTATTCTTGTGGTCATTTATTGACAGATACAGAATGTTCAATGCCACATTGGTATTAGCACTAGGGGGAATGTAAATCTGTTACCCTCACTCCACTGAATTCATTAGTCAAGTAGAAGGGTCTGCATTTTAGTGACAAACTCAAATTTTATCTGAGCAGTGAGAAGCAATCATTTCCGTTTGTACACCAGTTATTGATACACACACCCCCTCAAAGACATTTGCCACAGAGAGACTGATTTCTGTCAGCATGATATAATGACATCCCCTCCACATATATTGTACTATCATTTATACTGGAGTTCAACCAAGTTTCAGTGAACACAAGTAAAAAAGAAGTTATGTTCTCACCATAACGTTCCATGTGAGTTGTTCATCCCACCTTTGTTCTTACACGTGGGTTCGGAGCCAATCCATCGGCTCAGAGTAGGCTACTTTCCAAGCTCAAGATCTTTTGAGTAGCTCGAAGCACAGTCCCTATCCCATGATGCTCTCTGACTAACCTCAGATCTAGTTTGCTGAACCCAGCAAGAAAAAATACAACTAAACATACCAATATGCAAAATATATACATATGTATACACATATTTACAAATAGCTAAGAGATACTCTGGCTGGAGTGAAGGACACTAGTCAGACCAACCAGACCACCAGTCATACCTGTTCTTCAAGAATACAAAGGGGGAAGGTGGGAGGGAATGTAAGAACAAAGGCAAGATGAACAACTCGCATGGACCGTTATAGTAAAAACATAACGTCTTTATGTCAAGTGGTTCAATCTCGCAGTTTGTTCTTACACGTGGGTAGTGTCCCAAGCACCCTAATTCTGGGTGGCTCACGGGAGTACATTCCTGAGAACAGTGAAACCAAAGGAATCCTTGTCCCTGGAGGTTCTGTCCACTTTTTAGCGAGTGATAAACCTACGAGGTTTGGACCAAGTAGCAGCTGCACAAATGGTGTCCAAAGGAAAATGGGCTGCATGAGCCAGAGATGTAGAGAGAGCCCTGGTAGAATGAGCTTTCACGTCACGTTCTAAGGGTTGGTTGGCTGAAGAATATATAAATTTTATACAATTAGACAACCATTTAGACAGACAATGTAACTTTAGATACAGGAAACCCCTTCTTATTGTCCACATGGGAAACAAAGAGCTGATCCGATTTCCTAAATTCATTTGTTCTGTCCAAATAAAACCTTGTCTGTGAACATCAAGCTTATGTAACATGCATTCCAATTTATTAGAATGGTGCCTGAAGAAAGTGGGAGGCTCAATAGACTGGTTCAAATTAGCCTCGGAGCAGACCTTAGGAAGGTAGGATTTGTCCTGAGAGACACTCTGTTGGGGTGAAAGACCAGATATGGAGGTCTGATAGAAAAAGCTTGTAGTTCAGAAACTCTACGCGCCGAGGTAATGGCCACCAAGAAAATTGTCTTCCAAGAAAAACTTCAGAAGACAAGATGATGCAGGCTCAAAAGGGGGAAACATAAGTTGAGACAGTACTAGATTTAGATTTCAGGGAGTAACTAGATGTGTGATAGGTGGCCTAAGGTAATGAGTCCCTTTCAGAAAGGCTTTACATAATCTGCGAGACATATTAGAACCTTTGCATTCTAAATGAAAGTTGGATATTGCAGCCAATTGAACCCTTATAGTGGCAGCTGCCGCACCTTCGTGAAAAAGTGTAGTCAAGAACTCCAGAATACTATGAATAGAAGTGACATAGGGATCAATATGTTGAGAAGCCCAACAAAGAAACCACTTCCACTTACTGTTGTACAGTTTCCTGGTGGAGACTTTATGAGAAGAAACTAGAACATGTTGCACCACGGAAGACAAATTATATGACCTGGCTAGGTTGGCAAGTGGAGCAGCCAAGCTGTCAGTTTGAGGGAGTGAAGAGAAGGGTGAAGAACTCCTGACGAGTGAGTCAGAAGGTCTGGCACTGGGTCCAGAACCCAAGGTTCTTCCACTTGATATTGCTGAAGGAAGGGGAACCATATCTGCCAAGGCCAAAATGGGGCTATCAGAATGACGGTCCTGCCCAAGCTTTTGTCTTTCTGTAAAACTCTGGGGATCAGAGGGGTTGGTGGAAAGGCATAAAGGAGACCCGAGGGCCAATCCTGTATGAGCAAATCCCTTGGGCTGTTCCCCGGTGGAGGATACAGGGCAAAGTAGCTTCTGCATTTGGCATTCATTAGGGATACAAAAAGGTCGCAGCAAGGCTGGCCCCATTTGCGAAATATCATTTCAGACACTTGTTCTTTGAGGGACCACTTGTGGGGCAAGAGAATGGCTCTGCTCAGTTTGCCCGTTATCACGTGGCATGTCCCCGGGATGTGCGATGCTATCAGAAAGCGCCCGGTGGATACAGCCCACTGCCAAATTCTCAGTGCCTCTCGGCATAAGGGGTACGACTTAGTTCCCCCGTTTGTTGATATACCAGACCACAGACATGCTGTCCGTCTGGATTGCCATAGTCTCCTAAGGTATAGAGTCGTGAAAGTGCTGCAATGCTAGAAATACCGCTCTCAACTCTAGGACACTGATGTGCAAATGGGATTCCATCTCTGACCAAATACCTTGGACAGTTCTTCTCTGAAACAGCCCCCCCCCCCCCCATCCAGAAAGCATCCATGGTCACCGTGGCTGAGGAAGTGGTAAGTACAAATGGACGACCTAGTGTTACCTGCTGGCTGTTCAACCACCAAAGAAGATCCTTTTTGCAAGCATTTGTCCGTAGAATCTTGAACAACATTGGAAGCTGTAGATAAGACCACTGGGTGAAAAGTAACCATTGGAGTATTCTCATGTGCATCCGTCCCAGAAGAACCGCTATGAACGTAGCTGCCACGGTACCAAACAGCTTCAGAACTTGGGAAGCCGGTACTCTTCTTTCCATTAGCAAGTGGGACACCTGACTTCGTAGAGAGATTACTCATGCTTGAAACAACCTGACCAAGGCGGTGGTGGTGTCTAGATCTGCTCATATAAAGGAAATATGCTGCTATGGTAAAGCAGATTTTTCAAAATTTATGATTATGCCTAACTGAGAGCACAGATTGATTGTGTAATCTCTGGAGAGAATCAGTTGATGCCTGGTGGTGGTGTGGTTAGGAGCCAGTTGTCCAGATATGGAAACACCCGGAATCCTAGATGCCTCAGATGAGCCGTAACCACTGCCATGCATTTGAACACTCTGGCGGCTGTGGTGAGACCAAAGGGCAGTGCTTGGAATTGGTAGTGACTGGCCCTCAGCGAGAAACGCAAATGATCTCTAGATTTTGATGTGGTAGTACGCATCCTTGAGATCTATAGAGCACATCCAATCGCCCGTTCCTAGAAACGGTAGTATCAATTGAAGCGTGACCATCCGGAACTTTTCCTTCTTGACAAAGGCGTCGAGTCTGCTGAGGTCTAAAATGGGCCTCCAGTCCCCCGTTTTCTTTGGAACTAAAAAAAAACCTGGAGTAAGTTCCGGATCCTGTTTGGTCCGCCGGTACTGGCTGGATGACTTTTTTTAGCAGCTTGTGGATTTCTATGGCTGCTTCATGCCGCAGACTGGGTGGAACGTCTGGGATTCTTGTTGGAATAGGAGTGGATTCTGAAAATGGAATGATGTAACCTCTGGTAACTATGCTTTGTACCCAATAATCTGTTGTAATTCCTAGCCAGACGTCTGGGTACAAAGCCAAGCGACCCCCGACTGCCTCCAGAGCCGGACAGTCGGGCTTCCTTTTTGATAGGGCTTGCCAAGAAACTGCTCCCTGTCACCCTGGTTCTGTGGACCCCCTCTGCCACTTGGGAAGCATCTTCTGTTATTACCCCCCTCCTCTGCCCCTGGAGGGGGGTTAACTGTGTGTTTTGGAAAGCTCCTTGGGATTTCCGGAACCACATTTTTCCACCTCTGTGCCCTTTGGGGTATGGTCTAGTAGTGGTGGAAAAACGGACTCCAACAGCAGACAGAGTCTTTCCCTCCTGCTCACACCTAGTGAGAGTCTCCTTGACTTTGGGCCCAAACAGGGAAGAGCCATCAAATGGGGTGTTGACAAAGGAAGATGAAGGCTTCCGCAAAGGAGCATAAGTGCATCCAGGATGGTCTTTGCAGAGCTATTGCTGAACCTGCCGCTCGGCTTGACCCATCGGCTGCATAAGAAAAGAGCCGCATGGACGAGTTCACAATAGAGTTAAGGGTGTTAAGCTGTGCAATCACCTTCTCAAGAGACCGCATCACCTGTGTTGCCCTTTAGAGCATCTCCAAGCTCTATGAGAAGATCTCGTTGAAGACAGGTGAAATGGGTTAAATAGTTAAGCGATCTCATGGCAAATGTTGCAGAACTAAAGATGCGCTTCCCATATCTGTCCATCGTCCTAGAGTCTCTATTAGGAAGATAGACAGAAGAGGTTTCTGACATCTCTTTCTTGGTGGCCGCCGCCACCACCATGGCATCAACGGGAACTCCCTTTGTGAGAAAAGTCCCGTCTGGGGGGGGGGGGGTGATAAATTTGTTAGGCCTCCCAGGAACCCGTTCCATGGAATCGGGAGACTGCCATGCCCTTTGAGCAACCAAATCCATTAGTTCGTCAAAGGGTGGAGTAACACAGGAGGTGGAAGGTTGAGACCCAAAGGCCTTCAGGAGCACTGACTCATCCTCAGTAGGGGGGGTAACGGGCTGCCAATCACCCCTCTGCTTTAGTACTTCCAGTACATTTACAAATATATATATATATATATTTATATAATATTTACAAATTGTGGCTCATTTCCCAAAGCCTGACATAACTCTCTATGACTATTAATAATCCGCCAGTTTTGAGATACCTGATGTTACACATGTCCACTGACGTTTCTAACCACCACCAAGGGAAGTCAACTCTGTTTTACTAAGCAGTCCATTATTTAAAATAGGCCCATTGCTTATAGTAGCAAAATAAAGGGACTTAAATGTAATGGTTGTTCTAGCTGTAGACTGATACATGAAGGTGCTTTTATGATTTTGCCCCATTTAAATTACAATATAGATTTTAAGGAAAGGTACAGTTGTAATACTTCTGGAGTGGTTTATCCTCCCTGTGCTCAGCCTGCGATTCATTCTATGTAGGTATGACTACAAGAAGTCAGAGACAGGATTCAAGAACATGTAAGGGCAGTTAAGAATAAGGATGCAAAAATGCACTTCACAAGCACTCAAAACTACGTAAAAATTTTAGTAAGTTCTTGTTCACAGTTCTTGAAAAGGTAACAATGGACAAGAGAGAGGGTGACTTCAAAAATGAAATTGAAACTAGAGAAGTGTGTTGGCAGATACGTTTGTGTGCTGACAATACCCCAGGTTTGAATGAACATGTTAACATAAAATGTTTTTTTTAGCAAGAAGGAAATTAAACTGTTAAAGTTGTTAAATGCTTTTAATTATGGCACAGCTGGCATTTTGGGGAATAAAATCCGTGCTGTGCCAGGCTCAGAGACTGCATATTGCAGTAAAAGACAGTACTTTTAAGTTCAGAAAATACATGCTGTGGGAAGTTCCGACAGTGCAATCCGGCCAGGTATCGGGATGTGTTAGCCAAAGCATGGGACGATCACTTTAAAACTTTTACACCCCCACCACTTTGAAGATGGAAGTCTTTGCCATAATCAGGTATCTCAGTCCCAAGGAATGTCCCTTCTCTAGCTCACAACTCTCCTTTATTATTTTATCCTCTTTAGCTGCATACCGGGGTTTTGGGGGTGGGCTGTGCTTGGCACGAACAAATATACCACCTCAATGTCATTTGGAAACAGAGCTCCCAAGCTGCTGGATACCCTACATGAGCCACCCACCCATGTTAGCACTTTAGCAGGCAGTGCACTGCAGAGCAGACTGCAAGCACCCAGATCCCTCTGGCTAAACTCCGCAGCTCGACGCTGACCAACAGCATCAAGAATGACAGCATTGAGCACCTGCTAATCTTCATCAGACTGACAAAGTATTAACAGCTTCATGTTGGCAAGTTCACAGTCTTGCCATAGACGTCATGCACCCCGAACCTCGCCCAGCTGCTGCACTGCAAAATGCTGCTTTGTCCCCTCCTGGATAACAGGTGCTGCTGCAACAGCCATTGATGAAACGTTACATGAGCACTCCTGGTATCTATGATTTTGTCTCGGACATCTTCATCTCCTTTTTTTCCAAGGGAAAACCAACTAAGAAGTACAAAATAATACTAGACTTAAAATGTATAACCTTGTTAATCTTCAAAAAATAAAGGAAAATACAATTCTTCCTCTTCTTTTAAGTTCCTAATGGAATAATGCCAATATCTGCACACATCTGATTTTTTGCTTTGCTGCGTATACGTTATTTTTATCTTTGCCCTGTTTTGAAGGATGACTTGAGAACAAAGTCTGTGATGGAATAACAGGACTTTAAAATTCAAACTTTATTCAACAGAGGTACAGGAAGTTTATGTTGGTCTTTAAGGTACACTAAAACACAACTTATAAAGATGAAGATGCGCTTATTTACATTGTGATACTATGATAAGTAGATAGATGTTTAAGTTAATGTTCTGCAGCATACCTCAATCTCTCAGAGCAACAAATCTGGACAAAGCCAAATATAATGGTAGGACAAAGGGCCAAAAACAGGGACAGATTTTAAATATCGCTTCTGTAAATTCAGATAGTTGCTAGCATAATGGGTTTTGCATTATTATGCATTTTCTGAGGGATATGAGGGCTGAAATTCAAATGTTTGTCATTAAATATTATTTAGTGACTTCAATTACTATGTTGGTATCCCACAATCCCATTAGAGTGGGTGAGGCTACATGATCATGTACGCAAAGTTCATGTTAATCAGTGTCCCGATTTTTGGCCAGTCGTACCCACTTTTCATGGGTCTTTGTCTAGATTTTTGATGTTTCCAGGTTAAGAGGTAGGCTTTGGTGTGAATACCTTTGTAAAAGGCTCCAGAGGCAGCAACTACTCTAGTGGAATGTGCTTTAAACACACATACATATATATAAATTGAATAGATTTCCCATTGTGCGTGTAACAAAAGGACATAGACTTAGAAATCAAGACTGGGTTCATAGGTAGGAACTAGGGTATCGGTCTAAGTAAGCCTAGTCAACAAGGCTCCCTGGCTTACACTACCCAAGAAAGTTATTTTCCTGTGCCAATGTCCAGCAGAGCAACAGAACTGATCCCCAGGGTGTATTTTCTATTTCCCATCTGCTCATCAAGATTTTTCATGAAGAGTGCTAATGAGGAACTTTGCTTGACATAGATGGGTAGCTTGTTCCAGAGTATGGAACTTTCTGGAACAGGAATTCACCCCTCCAGCATGTCCTGTTTATTGTGGTGACAAGGTTTAGGTCCCTAGAGACTGTAGCTCGGAGGGATTGGGATTTCTTTAGGTGCAGCATGTCCAACAGCTCTGGGTTTGACATAGCTCTGTAAGTTAGGCAGAGATCACCTCTAAGTAGGCGATATGCTACGGAGTAAAGATGTTGTTTTTTGAGATGGTCAGTGTAGGGAATCTGAGGCCAGTAATCCTCTTTGTGAGGTACTTCTATGGCCTTTCCAGCTGCTGCAGATGTCTTTGCGAGGTACATTCCAAAAGGGGCGTTGTACTCTATAATGGGTCTAATGAGTGTCAAGTACAGGGGAACAATGACCTCTTTTTCCTGGATGAGAATCCTTTTGTGATGAGCTGTGCCACGTAGGACGACTTCCTGACTACTGTGGCGATGTGATTATCAAAGGAGAGACTACTGTCTACGTGGGTCCCAAGGTCGCTATCACACATTCGGTGTTAGGTAGACTGCTGCCTATGTGGTTGTTCATCAGTACTGAGTTTTTACCAAAGGGGATGACAATGCACTTTTTGGCACTGAGCTTGAGGCCATGGCTCTGACAGCAGGTACCTGTCTCAGTGAGCCCCTTCTGTAGGATGCCCACATCATTTGGAGACTCTACTATGGCTCCTAGGTTGCAGTCATCTGCGAACTTCATTAGCCAGAGGTCTTCTGAGTTAACCTGCACGTCAGAGAAGTAAATACCAAACAGGAGAGGTCCCAGGACTGAACCCTGTGGTACTCTACTTGTCACTGTTTTGAAGTCAGATTTGGAGTCTGCAACTTTTACAGTGTGGATTCTGTCAGTGAGCCATTTGGCAACCCACCTTGTGACGTAGGGATTTACACCTAGTTTAATGAGTTTAGCTATAATTCCAGAATGGGGGATGGTGCCAAAAGCCTTGGCGAGGTCAAGATAGGCTGTGTGAACCACCTTACCCTAGTCTACAGCTTTGGTGACTGCCTCAAAGATGTCGATCAGGTTAAGAAGGCATGACATGCCTTTCACAAACCTGAACTGGGTGGGGTCCAGAGTATAGAGGTTACCAATGTCTTTATGAGTTTCATGATGATACGTTCCATGGGCTTGCAGACCAGGCTCGTCAGGCTAATAGGGCAATAGTTCCCAAGATCAGTGGTGGCTCCCCCTTTGTGGAGTGGGATAACTGTTGCTGTGCGCCATTCAGTGGGCACAAAGCCTGATGTGAGGCTATGATTGAACATGGTGCTTAGGTGAGGAGCCAGTTCGTTCTGAAGTTCATGTAGAATGCAGGCTGGGATGTTGTCTGGTCCCATGGATGTTGTGTTTTTGGCTTTAGAGAGTGCAGTTTTTACCTGCGTAGTTGTGATTACAGGGACTCTGCATTCTTCCTGTATAGATATGGGCCCATTAGGGGGTGAGGGGGGGTAAAGTTAGCACTGAACCTATCTGCCAGGATGTTGGCAATATCAGTTGGTTGTGTAATTTTCGTGCTGTTGTGCTGTCAACTCAGAGCAGATCTGGGTGTTGCCATTGAGATTCTTGACATAGCTATAGAATACTTTGTGGTTGTCCTTAAAATCAGTAGAGATTTTGTTTTTGTAGCTAGCTTTGGAGGACCTAATAAGGGATCTCAGCTTCTTACTGAGGCTGACCAGGGAGTTTCTCCACTCATGGGATTTTACTCTCTTTTGCAAAAGTTTCTTCCTTCTGTTGTACAGTTTGTTTACATCACAGGACCACCAGATTGGCTTCCTTTTTTTGCAAGATAGCACAAACCATGCACTCGTCTAAGTGCTTATAGAGTGTATTTGTGTAGGATTCAGCAGTTGTAACTGTATTTGTCCATCTGCATGGGTGTCATGAAGTTCGGCACTTCTGTCTTAAGAAGCATGAAATTGGCTTTGGAGAAATTTTTTACCGTGGTTTCCTTAATGGGGGTGGGATGTGGATATCTAGGGTGATTAGCTTATGGTCGGATCGGACCAACAAGGAGTTGATTTCAGGTGTGGAACACCGGTCACTCATGTTGGTAATGACTAGATCTAGGATATTGTTGCCCTTGGTGGGGGTGTGGATAAGTTGATACAGGGCACTTGAATTTATGAATTCCAGAAAGCGTTGAGCGAATGAGTTGGTACATGAGTAGTTTTCCCATTTAATGGTGGGGTAGTTGTAATCACCTATTAGGGTGTTTGGCTGAACCCTAATATTTTCCAGTATATCAAGAAAAGAGTGGCAATCCTGGGGCATGGTGGGGGACATGTAGCAAGCTACAATTTGGATTGCAGTTTTGCCCAGAGTTAGTTGCAGTTGGATAACCTCAGATGCATTATGCTAAGCAACTAGCCTGGAGGTGTGGATATCCTTAATATCGACACACCTCTGCCTTCGGTGTTCCGATCCAGGTTACATGGCCGAAAAGTGTGGTATGAGTTATAGTCTGGTGGTACAGGGGTGCTCTCTGGAGCCTT